>NC_133483.1:19351114-19389326 GCF_025370935.1 Choristoneura fumiferana
AATAGATACAACAGTAAGGCCGAAGGTGTATCTCACTGGTTTAGTAACAGCCTCTAGCATTGAAGAACGCTAAGTATTTTTTTTGTAAAATGTGAACTTACCTAATAACAAGGTCTAGAATGTCCTCCTGCTCAAACACCTTGCAGTAAAGATGCAGCACTTGGAGACAGGCGTACTGCAAGCCCGTCCATGACACGTCAGCAGCTTTGAGGGCCTCATCCCAGGGGCAGTTCTCGTGCCTCGAAAGACACAGCATGCCTTGTTCGTTCTCCGTTGGAGGCATCAGGTCTTCGGCACTTGGCTATTACTGTTCATCACTGTCTACTTCAGCGTTTGTAAGGTTTATTGGTGTTTTTGTTTTGTAGGTTCTAGATAATGTTAATCAGCAGAGTTATTAAAAGTTACGTTAATTTTGGGGCTGCTTTGACGGTATTAAAATTGCTATAAAATTTGGTATCGGCTATACGAGGCGGGTTTTTGATTTATCAACGAAAAGAAGATCGATGCCAACATCGACTGAAAGAAGGAAACGCGTATAAAAATGAGAGTTAATCGCAAAACTACTATTAAATCATCCAGTTTGAGGATTTCGCATAAAAAGTTTGTTTCGGATTACGTAACAATATTTTCCTTTTCCTGATATCGTGAATAGAATGGATATAATTACAGTCTAAACCCGACGCAAACTGATGCCATAGGGTCTGTTTGAGGCTTGCTGAAATATTACTTTTTGAACTGGATTTCATTGCCGCTTCTCATTTGTCTCTGTGAGACAAAGTTAAGCATGTGATCAATGTTGAGTTCGAAAGAGAATACGAGTATGACATACGACACAAAGCGAAGAAACTAGGTAGGTATATAAAGTGATACGAAAGAGATGGAACCGTAAAAGCTGTTAATAAATATTACCATAACAGCTCTGTTAAATTATTTCAAAACAAACAAGGATTAATGCACGCTCTAAACAATAATAACGTAATAGTAAAGTTTCGTAAGAACTTTGACCCTTTGTGAGGTTCTCGGAAATGCTACAGGATAATGCATATTTTCCAATTACGCAGTGATTCGAAGCAAATTAAGTATACAGTGGTTTGACACACTTTAAGACTATTTTATCGTGTCCATGAAGGAAGTTTTAAGTAAGGGAAGAATATTTGACGCGACGAAGAGCAGTAGGTTCTATCGCCGCGGATGATACTTCAGTAAATACTCGTACCGATATAGAACTTTTGCGAGAAAACCAATTTCTGGTGAAGTGGTAGTTTTTAACAAACAATGCTAAATATTAACAACGTTAATGCGAAAGTGCTTTAACAATGAATGCGCGACTTGAGGTAAACGGTCGATTTATTGGCGTATATTATTGAAATAAATAATATACGAGGATATTGTTCAAATATAGTTAAGTTTGCATATTACACGTGTAAAGAACGAATGGGAATTCTAAAAAATACCTTCTCAATGCCTTCGTTCTCCTCTCTGTGTATTTGTATTTTTATTTTTATGTGCAATAAAGAGTTTACATACATACATAAACTCAAAGTCAAAGTCAAAATATCTTTATTCAATTTAGGCTATAATAAGCACTTATGAATGTCAAAAAAAAATCTACCACCGGTTCGGAAAAACCTCTGCTGAGAAGAATCCGGCAAGCAACTCAACGAGGTATATTTTTTTAAACAGATTTACATTATTATTAAATGATATGTGACATCCCAAGTAGGTATTTAACACAACTTTATTTTAACACAGTAGGTTCGCTATTTGAAGGGATCGCTAATGCGGATCGGAATTATTTCCAAATATCCCTGTCCATGATATAATCATTAACTTTATAATACGCCTTTGATATTAATGTCTTCTTGACAATAGATCTGAATTTTGTATCCGTTACCATCCATACATCTTTATGATCTTGAAAGAATAGGTCTATCACATGGTTTTAGCTCTTTTTGTTTAGGTTGCGAGTGTTCTGTCTGTCATCAGTTACTTACTCTTTTAAAGATAAAGATAGATAGATTGGCCTAATTCTGTTCAAGTCAATTCAAAAATAAAGGCTAAATAAGCGATAAGGATGCCTATTGCTTACCTTAGAAAGTCTCTGTGTATATACCTGTATTTTCTGTACTGCTTACTGTGTTAAAGAGTTATTTCATTGTAAATAAAAATTCAAAATATCAATATCGTAATGAATAAGACGTTATTATACCTCTAATAAAAGCTAAAAATAAAATAATCCCGTAGAGAATTGAATATTAACATTCATTTTTCGTTTGTATTCGTATCTAAAACGAGATATTTTGTGTCAATACAAAACCCGGGTAAACAGTTTTCCAAACATTGTACATAATAATATCTAGTATGACATAATTAACCTAATATGGCATGTAAATGTGCACTGCGTGTGACTAAGGTTACTTACCATACCATTTTAAATGATATTGTAACGGGTAACTCACATCTGAAATCGAGTTTAGCTCGACATATTTCGGGCTATTTCGTAGCCCTTCTCCTACCCGTCGCGTGCTCCTGAGAAGAAGGGCTACGAAATAGCCCGAAAAATGTCGAGCTAAACTCGATTTAAGACGTGAGTTATCCGTTACAATATCATTTAATATGGTAAGTATGATAAGTAACCCTAGTCGCACGCAGTCCACATTTACATGCCTTATTAGGTTAATTATGTCATACTAGACATTATTATGTACAATGATTGGAAAACTGTTTACCCGGGTTTTGTATTGACACAAAATATCTCGTTTTGAAAGAAATATTCACTAAATGAAACTAAATCATCATTTCATTCATTAAAACTATGTAAACTTTGTAATAAATGTAGATGGAAACATATATTTAACTAGCGGACCCGGCTGATGTTGTCCAGTTGTCCTGCCCGGAAAAGCGGCAATTTGTAAAATCCCGGAATTCCAATTGTAAACCAGATCGAATAGTTTACGCGTGCGAAGTACACAATATTTCATCCGAATCAGCCCATTCCGATTTTTTATCTAATGAGGTAATTTCTCAAAACCCTGACACTTGTCAAGTCCGGCCGCAATCCTGGTAAAGGGTCAAAAACCCTGACGTATGGCAACCCTGTGACCTCTCGAGGAAGCGGCAATTTAAACAATTTGTACCGGCCATTGTCTCCTCTAAACATGCTTTGTGTACGCGTATCGTTGAAGGACTAATCGTCTGTCTGTCAACTGCATGGCTATCGACCTTAGTGCAACATTAATGACGTTTTGACTACAATACGGTATTTGACAACTCCTGAATGTGCCATATAATATTATTTTTGAAAATATTGATATACAGATAGTGTTTAGCGAAGAGAAAATTTCAATCGGTTGAAAATTGGATTGTTAGTGATTTTTTGAAAAATCTATATACCTGTCTCTTTCTCAAACGCTTTTCTCTATGCAGCAAGTATGGCGGTACTGGCGTGTGACGTCACATGCCAGTATGCCTTTCTCTGTCTAATCTTGAATTTCAAACCTTTATAACTTTGTTATTTGTAAAGGTAGCTTAAAAATTGTTTTTCTATTCGATAACAGGCATTGTGTAGTTTTAATTTATAAAACATATACAAAATAGTCAAATACCGTATTAATCACATATGTACTTAATGTATTATGAATTTTCGCAACCCTTGATGATTGAATCTATACTTCTCTAGTTGCATATGCATATGTAATTAGTTCTGTTTGAAACGTCTATTCTAATTTAAATTAAAAAAAAATCGGATGGTATAGGGATATGTAGTCTTAAGTAATATTATTTATTTTATTTTGTATGAAATTATAAGGATTTTTTTAAGGAAGTATTAAAAAAAACTGAAAAAAAACTTACATATTATTTTACCACTTTGTTGGCATAATCTACTAGTTATGAGAAACATTTGTCCGTATCTATTGCGTAGGTATCTATTCTGTGCTATTGCAAGTTAACCTTTGACAGTTCAACCAGACTACAAACAGCGCTAAAAATTAGCTGAAGGAAGTGATAACTGAATCTGTCCCTTTCATACACAACGAGTTAAAAGGGAGCGGCACTCTATAACCCCTGTTAAACTTAGTGAGTACTCCATCGGCATGCCATCATAAAAATAAATGGCTGCAATAAAAATATACCAATTACGTTCACTTTTTAATTTGCACCGTTTGACACAGATTGTAGATAAACTGATTAACTTAGGGACGTTTGAGTCACCACACTAGTGATGGGGTATGGTAGGTAAATACTTGGTAAATACATACATACAGCAAAGTTTTTATTTTATTTATGTCTTCGAGAGCCACAAAATGAATACTAAGAGGACTATAAATATTACTTATATGATTAAAAAACCACATATTTGTTTTACAGCTCACATTTATATCGTGGTCTTCATTTACGTCGTATATGACCTACTTATAATATGACTAACCTAGAACATGACCTAGGACATCCAAAAATTTAATGTCTAGTTAGTTATCAAAGTTAAACCCTTAAGGAGTAACACGCACGCAAACACACACACTCACACACACACACACACACACACACACACACACACACACACACACGCACACGCACACGCACACACACACACACGTGGCTATTTAGGTGTAAATAAGTTTAAGAGTGAATAGATCCGAATGTTTCATGGAAGTTTTTATTCCACATCCACCGTTTTCACATCTCTTAATAGATTACGGTTTTACGATTAATTCCAAATGTAGTGCCCATGCGCATAGCTTAAAGCTGTTATGGAGAAAAGTCCATTTTTAGATTTAATTAATTTAAACGATTCCGAACCTAAAATGTTTAACGGCGAAATATTTAAGGCTTAGTTTAATGAAGTAAGGGTCTTAGACGGACTTAGTAACCTTGACAACTTTAGTTTAGTGATTTGAGGTTAATAAAGATTATTGGCCTTTCCATAAAAAGCTTTACGTCTTAGATTTGCCTAAAATTGCAGTTTTGTATGAACTGAGAGAAGTGTTCAACGCATGCTCACTGACAGTCTAAAAGTCTGTCAGAACATGGTCTGCATTTATTAACTTTAAGTACCTAACAGCAAGTAACAATTGAATTGATATCAGAATTACTTCTATTTTTCGAAAAGAAATCTGCAAAAACAGTGAAAACTAAACGTAAGTATAACCAAACAATCTAGTAATAGGTAGATGGAAAATGATGATATTGATGTTGATGATGATGATGATGGCTGATAATTTTAAGAATTTAGATAATTTAAAAAGCATGTTATTGACTCAGCATATGGCATCAAGCAGACACTTCTTTAAAGGAATAAACAATCTTTAACCTCTTTATTAGCTTTTTGGTGAAGTTTCCCTGCCGGAAGCGCGGCCGCGTTAGGTACTTAGGTATTCGTTTGGGATATTGCTGTCTTTATCGCTCGTGACATAAGCGCTCGCAGCCGTCCCCCCCATGCCTTCCGCAACGACGTCCGTAATTTATATCGAGATAGCTGTAGGCTTTTCAAGATTTGGGCGGTTGAATTTTGGGTTTCGTTGTCCTCATATTATACGAAAAGTATAGCACAGAAATCAATGATATTTTACAATCAAGATATTCATTATATTTTCTATGCCTATGGTTGTTTCGATATTTGTAAAAATGCTTTATTAGTCTGTAATTCTCGTACAAAGTTGACATCTTTTTTTTGTCGACTTTTGAGCTCCTGAAAATCTGATAAACCACAAATTACGTATCTAGTCCATACTTACAAAATTTCATCTATTTCTGTTGGCTAGTTTTCAGATGAGACCGGGACTACGTTTGTATGGAGAATGGAACGAAGAGACTTCTCTTAAAGGTGTTTAAAAGCATTGATACAGCAAAAGTGTTCCGGTCAGGGAAAAAGGTTGCTACGTTTACTTTTGTAATCGTGTCATCATTGGAAAAAAAAACAGGTAAGATATTTAAGTAAGTCGAAGATATTTTAAGATTTTTAAGCGGAGAGTCGAAATTACTAAAAGCTATTGACACTTTTATGCGTTCCCTGATGCAAGCGATAATGCAGGACATCAAAGTATTTTAAAAACCGGTTTCTTTTAGTAACCGACTGAAGATTTGATTTCGTTTTCGGACTTTTACGATAGAAACAACAAGGTTCGGCCATTTTTTCGTATTTCATTATTATGTATTTATTATGGTATTTATCCCTTTATGGGATAAGTTCGCCATTGTTACCTGTTTCTCAATTTGATCTGTTTTATGTAGAGTCATCAGCATCAATATCTAACACAACAAATAACAGACGCTATTCAACCCGTCCACTGAAGGGGTGTTTCTAACGTACCTAATTTAAATGTTTAGTCGATAATACGCATCCAGTTTTATAATTATCGCAATGCGTATTATTGAACGCGTTTAATGCAAGTAGGTGAATAAGTTCATTTGAAGGGGCGAATAAATATTCAGTCTTCTCTGTGGCACCCATAATTTTCATTTGTCATAGAGTTATTTATTTATATCTGAAACAGTATAAGGAATATGCAAGCATTGTTTTTGTTTCAATATATCTTTATTGCTTGTCAAACCGAGTTGATAGTTATTTTTCAGACATCTTTAAAAAAACCTTTTTTATAAAAAAAAACCCTTATTTTGCAAGAGATACGTTTGTTACATCATTCGTTATATTTTCCAGTTTCATATCACGTTAAGTAATTTGAGCGAAAAAAAATTATTGTTAAAGTTAAACTAACGTACGTAACCTAATCCTCTGCATTCTGTATGATGGCATTTAAAAAAGAGCTGAATACAGTACAGTCTTTCATATACAGCGAACGTTGGTGTAGCAAGAGAATTTAAATTATGACAAATGAAATTATGGAAAATTAAGTAATTCGAAAATTTAGCATAGCATAGAAATTGAGCGTTAGGTTAAGCGCCATCCTAATTGACCACGGGAATTTTCCCCCTTACCCTTCCTTTAGCTTCCTTTAGCTCCTTATACTGTGCCCCAAGCAAAACCACGTGGAAAGACTTGTACAAACTAAATTGTACTATAAATTTATGACGCCTATTTATTATAGATCATCTAGCCGCTGCGCGATAAATCTGCGAGCAACGTTAAATATTGCGTACGCGCGTGGCATTGTAACTGTCATAATCGAATTATATATCCAGTGCGATGTGCGGGATATAATTGAGCGCATACTCAGAATCAGGGTGTAGTGTTGGAGAATTCATGACAATGATTGGCCGATTCTTTACTTACGTGTGTCCTCTCCGGAAAGGGTTATAGTGGGGCGCGTAAGTGTTACGTTATTTTTGGTGTCGATATATCGATAATTAGCTATCGGTTTCCGACATATCGCTTGCAGATCTTTAACTCTAATCATTTTTAATAAGTACATAAATTAAGACAAAAGTTAGGCTTTTTAATTAATGTATAATCAATAATCACATTATGAGAAATAAATATGCAGTTTGCTTTAATATGTATGTGAGGAGTAATTCATTTTATATTGCATAGTAGAAAATGTCAAAATTTAAAAAAGTTCATAATTTAAACCTCGTCGTTAACTTGTAGTCCAAAACAATGTACAATAAAAATAAAATACAAAAAAGTAGTCTTTTCTTGAATCATGTGCATTGTGGTGCACACTGTCAATTTAAGGGCTAGCCTTTCAATTTGACTTATTTTTTGATCTAGGTAGAACCGAACAGAATTGGTAGATCTATGGCCGGCCTAAAACTACGTCTCTAGTTAGTAAATAGTGACGTATCCAGGTCAGCTTAGAAGACCTGAGACGATCCGCGTGACATAAGGTTTCAACGCCAGGCCGCAGAAACTAGAACAGATTTGACGGAGACTATGCTGATTTAATAAAGAGGTTACTTATGGGTAAAACTTTAAGGACCTGTTGTCTGTAGCAGTAAGTAACGTGTGATAAGTCGACGTTCCATATTCGAAAAATGACAGAAGTCCCATATCAAATTCTATGCACTCCTACATACAACAGGTCATCTTCTTAAGTTTTTTCACCTGCACCTACTCTTGTTTGTGACAACATTAAATAATACCTGCTGTTGTTTTATTGAATAAAAGATGTGTTAACTTTATAACAGAAGAGCAACGGACCTTTTATTCATAAAAATAAAAATAATATTAGGCATCTCTCGACGGCCAGTGAAAATTTAAGGCTTATAAGACTAAAAAGTTTTATGTAACAAATAACTTTGAGGTTATGGTTATACTTTATTTGATTAGTTCCTGGAGGCTGATCTCACCAAGCCTCGAGCCGTTATATTGTAGAATATTAATCTTCAAAGTAGGCGAAGCCACGAAGTTAAGCTAGTATTATGGGTTTAGCTAGAGTATACTTTCCCTGTTCTACAATGGCCCCAAAACACACCATTTATCCAATAAATCCCTTGAGACATACGTGTCATTTCTATATTTAGAGAAGGTCACATGTCCGCACCTACTGTAGATTAGCCAAATGGGAAATAAATCTTTGAAGAACGATTCCCTAGAGCGTTTTATTGAATCTAATTTAGGTAGGTTCTTAACCAAGGGAAACTTACATACCTGTAAACTCTAGATATTTAGTCCATGTAATTTTTATTTTTATCTGTTTCAAATTTACTTTGTTTTACTGGCTACAGTATTAGGTAGTTATAATAATATGTAGATTGACTTCATTTTTGAGGATTTAGGTTTGGAAATTTTTCGAAATGTCCGAGCCATGAGGATTAAAAACGTAAAAATATGATATAACCTGCTTTTTCCTGCGAATCGGTCTGTGAAAAATTCGTTTATCGTTTAAGCGTGAAGAGGTAATAGACCAGACTTACTTTCGCATTTATATAGTAATAAGAATTAGTACGAATTTCAGGCATTTCGAAAAACTCATGAGGTCTAAGGCTCAGTACCCCTAGTGTAAGTTTTCGGTTACAAAATACGTCTCGATCGCGTTCGCGTAAAATCTCAATTTATATGGAAACACGAACATCGCAAACGTTCCGCTAGAGGCGCTGTTCGTCTTTGCATACAAATTGAGATTTTAACGTGAACGCGATCGAGACGTATTTTGTAACCGATAACTTACACTAAGGGCACTGGACTGTATTTTTACGGATTCGGATCGGACGTAGTGCACACCGCTCTAACACGCCGCATCTCTCAAGTCTTGCAACTCGGCGACTTTTAAAATACGCCAGATACATTAATGAGACATTTACAATAGGTACTTAACATTTTTTTTACTCTTGCTGTCAGTGCGTATAAGCTATAAGCCTGTATAAAGTATGAAGGAGTTTTTTAATAACATGTAAGTAGCTAAAATAAAATAGGTAAGTACTCGTAAGTCCCTAAACGTTCCTAAACTTCATAATATATGATCGTATTTTCAAGACGCTTTCATACAAAAAAAGGACCTATTACGTACCCGTACATTTACCTTTTGAGTACGTACTTTACCTATTAAGTGGCGTACTCATAAATACTCGTAGTCGTACTAGTCTTTGGATCTAGTATTTTTGTGGACGCGTACTTGGATGACTTTTGCATTTGGCCTAATACGTCTCACCTCGTAATAAATAGCATGCAGAAATCGGTTTCAGGAATTTTGTCAAATCACTAAACAAATCTGGTGAAATATAGGTTGCCTTTTTAACCCCCGACGCAAAAAGAGGGGTGTTATAAATTTGACCGCTATGTGTGTCTGTGTGTCTGTCTGTGGTACCGTAGCTCTTAAACGGGTGGGCCGATTTGAATGCGGTTATTTTATTTGAAATCAGGTTTTTTGGCCGATTTCGTCATAACACTAAACAGATTCAGGGACTTGATCAAACGACTGATTTTCTCTAGGCCAATGATAAAATGGATTCGCCACTTTAAAATCCTGCGTGATTGGTCATATCCGTTACAGCTCTGTTTTGGGAATTTCCCTGCGCTTTACATAAGTATATATTTTTATTAATTACGTGGCATAGTGAAAAAAAACATGTTTTTTGAAAAAAAAAACATATACAATTTTACTAAAATTGGCGAGTATAGATTTAGATAGTCACATTTTATTAATGTTAATTATACGTTATTTCACTAACGTGCGAATAAACTTGGTACCTATTCAATTCACTTGCAAATTTCGTAATTTTTAGAAGATCTTAGCTCTCTTTTTTTCTAACCTAATTTAGACTCTATCAGCAAAAACATTAGATTGAAAATTTGAATGTAACTGAAGTCCAAATGCGACGTAATGAAAATTCAAGTATCACATACAATCACTCGACCTTCACCTCACATTCAGTCAAGAAACAAATGAATTGAGCAAGTTCTTAGTTTGAATATAAATCATGGGTTAAGGGCAAGAAGATAAAATACATACATGTATGTGCAGTCGAAGAAACTGAACCCGTACCAGAGTAAAGAAACTTTTCATAATCGATTCAATTTCACATGTCATTGCATAAGATGTCTTAATTAACAACAAAAAATATTTTTTCAATTTTTTTTTTCATTTTGCTATGATTTCATTTGCAAATGTCTGGGATGTCAACATGACATTAGTAACCCAGAATCTGAATCATCTTGATTCCATGCCCTCGACTGTACACGTATGAACTGTAGTCTTTTAGTGTCATTCGATCTGTTTGTGTGTGTGTGTGTTTTTTTGTATTTTGTGTGTAAGTAGTGGAATTTAGTTGACCTAATAATCATAACAACTTGGTGATTGCACATAGAGCGTATAATATACTAAAAGTCATATATAGGTACGTACATTCTTTCGGACATGAGGAACGCTCACTTGTTATTTACACGTTGTACAAACAAACAAACAATATATATATATATATTTATTTATTTAATTATCTACATATTTACATAACTAGTAAAGCATCATACGGCTTTATGTTAACTACAGGGGTTCTCAAACTGTGCGAGGCGCCACGGGACACCACGTGGCACACCTATTTGAAATCCCCAGTTTTTTTATGTTTTATGCTCGCACTATCGCCATCATCAGAATGATCAGCGTCAGTGTTCCGATCTATTGTGTGACAGTAGTTTTTGAAGGATTGGTTTTTAATTCGCGTTTTTTAGGGAATTAACATTGGTATTTGGGCCAATCAACTTTTTTACCGACACTAATCTGTCCGCGACATTTTTCAAACAATTGCAGATTTTTGTAAGTAAACATGTTTTTTCTGTAATTTAATAGATGGTGTACAATGAATACATGCCATCCTACGTAAGTTCAACCTATTAAACCGAGAAATATATTGTTGGAAATACGATTTTTTGGTAACGCAATAGACAAGTTTGGTAACGCAGGAGTCGCCCAAAGTGTGGGTAACATAGTTGATTGGCCCATTTACAAAACTTTCAAATTCTTTCACATCTTTAGTATAGACTCAGTAGTTAGTTTCTTATATCGGAAATTCATGATAGAGCAGCAACGGATTTGTTTACATTTTTTGAAGCGTCCGAACCAAAATATTTACACTGTAAAATAATGAACAGTTAACATAAATGTATTTTCTTTTATATCTTAGATGAAAATGTTGGGTTTATTTACATACGTCTAGACTTCGAAAAAAGGCCCAAGTACGAGTAGTTATGGTGCATTTTTGTCTTTAGCTATCGGCAATATTCGAGTTTTTAAACGTCACGATTTAAATTTGATAAAGACCGATCTTTGTAACTAGCTTTATACTGCGGCATCGAACCAGTGGAAGAATCTATCCAGTTAGCAACAGTATACGCGGAAATAAAATTATGTCTACTCCACATTAGTTCTAATGAAATTAGTGATAGTAGCAATTGGACCATTCCCGTCGAGGCCGCGCCTGGCTATAAAATATATTTTAGTCACACATTTAAAGGTTCGTTAGCGTAATGTGGTCATAAACGCACGCAGTGTCAAGTTCGTTGGAAACAAAGAATCACGGTCAAAGAATAAACTATCACACGGTTTTTTAAATGTAGGTCATGCCAGCGTTTGAACTATTCATTGGAGACATGTATTCCGCCGTTTTGAGGGTTCCATACCTCAAAAGAAAAAAGAAACCCTAATGATCGATCACCTTGTGTGTACTCGTAGTCTGTTAAGACCTTTTTTTCTCAAGAACGCGTAAAGGTATCCAGTTATTTTTTTATTACATACGTCAGCAATCCCTTAAGATCTGTGTAGAAAGATCTACTAAGCATATAAAAGATTAAAGTGTATACAAAAATCTTGGGCATCAAAACCTATAAGACATTTTCGCAGAATGCAAGAAATTTCACAAAACCTTGGTCTCGCAGCGCAGCGCAAGAAAATCCTTTTTTTATAGAAATTTAAACTTATTTTTGCCATATTCCGGGATCCTCAGCGCGCGAGCCCAACTCACACGGCCGGTTCCTTTTTATTTCACAATACAAGTATTTTCATGTTGTTATTTCTGTTAGATTAATATAAATAAGCCGTGGTGGCCTAGTGGTTTGACCTATCGCCTCTCAAACAGAGGGTCGTGGGTTCAAACCCCAGCTCGCACCTCTGAGTTTTTCCAAATTCATGTGCGGAATTACATTTGAAACTTACCACGAGCTTTGCGGTGAAGGAAAACATCGTGAGGAAACCTGCACAAACCTGCGAAGCAATTCAATGGTGCGTGTGAAGTTCCCAATCCGCACTGGGCCCGCGTGGGAACTATAGCCCAAGCCCTCTTGTTCTGAGAGGAGGCCTGTGCCCAGCAGTGGGACGTGTATAGGCTGGGATGATGATGATGATGAATATAAATATTGTAGTCTCTTCTCTTTTTGACTTTAATTCCCACTGTGTATATTTGCTGAATAACTGACAGGCTGTTAGTAACAGCTGCATAATATTTACACAAATATCCATTTCAATTGCAACTAATCGTCCCAAGTGCATCGTAGGAACTAATTCATTCGTAAAACAAATAAATTCAGTAATAGCGTGTTGCGAATGGCTTTCCATACTGTAGGTATTGAATTGTACTTTCATTTATACAATGTAACAGCTTAGAATCGAACCGTCTCTAACGGGATAATACCACCCTTAGTGGAGTGGAGTAAACATTTCCGTTACGCTACCCGAAAGTGAGGAGCGTGAGTTGGATATATTTTCACATGCAACACCACGCACTTAGTGTGTAAAACCTTTGACAAACCTATCATCACTGACGTCACGCAAAAAATTTGAGCAACCCGGTGAGAATCGAGTTGTTACGGCGCCACGCCATTGCCACTTTTCAATATTGGCGAAATGAAACAGTATCATCTGTTACGATTCGTTCGATGTTTTATTTAAGTGACAGTATCTCGAATTTTCCCATCACATTCGTCTTTTATCTTTTGTTTTTCTTCGACACAAATCATGAGATCAATCAAATCATAAGATTTTGTACTCAAATGCTTGTCTGGAAGAGATCGCTTTTAAGCGATAAGACCGCCTATTGTCTACCCTAAATTTGTGTCTATGAAAAAAAATTGTACTGAGTTGTGGTGTGCAATCCATACTAATATAGTAAATGTGAAAGTGTGTGAGTTTGTATGTTTGTCCGTCTTTCACGTCGAAACGGAGAGACGTATCAACGTGATTTTCGGCATAGAGATAGTTTACGGGCCAGAGAGTGTCATAGGCTACTGTTTATCCCGGAAAAGTGCAGAGTTCCCCAGGGAACAGCGCGCGATAATCGAATTTCACGCGGGCGAAGCCGCGGGCAAAAGCTAGTAAAGAATATTTGTATTGTATTGTATCATGGGATATTTTATTGAGCATGCATATTTCTTTAATAGGTTGCGTGACCCCGCATAGGATCGTTACCCGCAGATTGACAACCACTGGTTGATAACAAAAGAAGAATTTAATTTTGCGTAACATTTTTATAAGGTCTCAATGATATATGAACTTACTGGCAAAGTACGTGGTCAATTTAATAGTAAACTTGTTCGTTTACTTAACGAAACACACCAAAGAAGCGGTTTATGGCCCAAGCTCGTGATTTACGTCTTTATAGCTAATCTAAAACGAGTGAGTTATGACAAAAGAGTCATATTTCCAAGAACTTCTTGTTTAATTTTCGTAGGTACTTGTTTTATGAACTCTGTTTTGGTGACGAAAATAATACATACATACTATACTAGTTGTTGCTTGCGACACTCCGTCCGCATAGAAGTATGAAAAATAGTTTACGTCCTATTCTCAGACCTACCGAATATACACAATACATTTCGTAAAAATCTGTCAAGCCATTTCGGAGGAGTTTGGTTACAAACAGATAGAGATACAGTCGCCATAATAATCAGAGCTGTCTATTAGCTCAAAATATTTGAACACGTATTAACAAAGTCTGAATTTTAGTGTATTAATATTAATTAAATAAATGTCTTTAAATGTCTTTAATAAATGAATTTACTGTCACGTAAATAAGTGTTTAGATATACAGTGTGTTACTTGCAGCTAGGCTTTTGTAAAAGTAACGTATTTCTGTAACAATACGTTACTTTTACAAAAGCCTAGCTGCAAGTAACACACTGTACGTCTAAACACTTATTTACGTGACAGTTAATTCAAATATCTGAACACGTATTTACGTCACTGATAATAAATCGAAAATATCTGGACACGTATTTAACGTCACTGACAGTAATTTAAAAACACCTGGATACATGTTTACGTCATTGACATTAAATTTAAAATATCTGACCACGCGCATTTACGCCATTGATAGTAGCTTAAAAATATCTGAACACGTATTTACGCCATTGATAGTAGCTGAAAAATATCTGAACACGTATTTACACTTACATATTTACGCGATTGATACGGCGGTGACAGCTACATCATATTTTGTGTAAGGTACGGAAGCGGAACCCTTTGTAACGACCCGCACTATTCATGTTTTTTTTTTGTTTTTGCGTGTGAAAACTGGGCTTGACGCGTAACAGATACATCACTAAATAGCTTTGAAAACATGCTCGTTGAAACTGGAATAGCATAAAACATGACTCCAGCGCAAGTTGACTCACGAGAAAGTATGAGCATGACTCAGTTACTTATTCTGAATTGAAATGACTAAAAAAGCAAAACATACAGGCACCAATATTTATAGGATGTTTGAAAATGTTCCGAAAAATTTCATGAACTTTAAATAAATAAATATCATGGGACAGTTAACACCAATTGATTTAGTCCCAAACTAAGCAAAGCTTGTACAGTCAAGTTCATAAACTTTTGAGCAAAAATTTGATAAAAAATATCTGAACGCGCTTCTACGCCATTAACAATATAGTCATGTCCAGATATTTTGGATCAAATGTTAATGACAAAAGAAACCAGTGCTTTACACAGAATATTGTTATAATTAACTCGCGTATACGCGGGAAGTCTATTCAAAAGCAGCTTACCATTTTGCAACCAATTGGGACTAACCCATTGGGAATCTCTCCGAATAGCCATGCCGTCAATGGCATTACTTATTTTAGGTATGTAAACTGCTGATAGCACCAATTGTAGTGGGAAAGTTAGGGTTCAATGAACTATAATCAAGTTACGAGACTGTGACAGTGACAGTCCGTTACGTGCGATAAGATTATTTGACAATTAGTCACGGTTTTCAAAATTACAGTCACAAGAAATTCACCATAGTAATTTATTTAATTTAATTATGTTATTAGGATCGCTAGCCCTCCCCGATATTGCACGGGTATACAAATGACGGAAATGAAACATAATCTGCCTAGCAAGCGTCATCTGTCTCACTCACTCACTCAATTTCTGTATGTAGATTTCTAAATCCGATTTTTCGAGTCTTGCATTAAAAGTTTTGCACATCTTTTGTCATAAAAATCTTCTCCTGACAATTAAAAGCACAACAAGAGTAGAAAAGCAGTCAAAAATTGCATAAAATATAATTATTAGAAAATTAATAACATTGGATTTTGCTTTTTGACTTTTACATTAGGCAATAAAAAACCCGTCCGATAAAAAACAGCAAACGGATAAAAATGGCAACTAACAATGAGTCTTTTTGGGTAAAAAATGTGTGGCCCAGAGGTTTTTAAGGCAAGTTAGGCCGCAAAAGTCCTAATTTAATTTTAATTTTTAACCCCTACAACCCCCGTAGACGGCACGGAAGTGGAACCTAAAACCATATTTCCCTTTGGAAAAGGCAAGAGAGTAATATGATTTTGGATTCTACTTTTGTGCCGTTTACTATAAATAAAAATAAAAATTATTTAGCTCAGACAATTTCAGTCCATAATGTTAAGTACGTTACATGCATTTCGTTATATCGCCGCGCCCCAAAAGTCCAGAGTCAAAACGCTCCGTTATCATTTTTCAGGATCCCGGTGTACCACTGACGCATTATTTTTGCGCATAATGACATAAAAATCATCTACATGCGCATCCGCAAACATGCCAGAAACTATACACACGTTGACATCTATGCCGTAGCCCTCATCGAGAAACTTTTTTTTCTCGCTAGCGTCACTGCTTAAGTGGCTAAATAAGAAACAAACAAGCTGAGATATGAGGTGCATAGGGGAAATTCGTGTCGGTACCGTTGACCATCAGTGGTGTAGCGGTATAGCACGCGGTACGGAATACCGAGGACCTGGGTTCGATTCCCAGTGATGGTCTTATTTTTCTGGTTTTTCTGTGCATCTATATTTCAGTTTGTATTTTCAATTTAGGTTTTACGGGATGACCGTAAAAGTAAAAATTTGGAATTGAAATAAAAAATACAAAAAGATTCCAAAAAACCAATCTTTATACACACGTTGTCGAAATAGCATAGCATTGTTGGCTTTCGCATATTCCAAGCATGTATGTTTCATTCAGCAATTTGTAACAACGAAATGTACTGTAATTGGTTGACTTGTTAAGAAACTTATGAGGGCGCATCTAGAAAGGAGCGGGCGAGAATATCTTAAGTTCCTAACCTAACGCAATGTTAATAAAAAAACAAAGATAATACGTTTATTCACAACATGACACAACAATATACGTTTGTGCATTTACTGGCCTAATTTGCTAGATATCACTGTGTCGCAGGGAGACAGGCACGGAAATCATAAAGGTGGACTGGACTAAAATTTGCCCCACGGTTTTCTATTGATGTCGGTTGTGTTGTCTTTTTTTTGAAGTGAGTTGACTCTTGATGATGGCTGAGGGAACAGTTGAGGTCAAAGATATCGTTACACACCTTGTCACTGTACGCCTTCCGGCAATTTTATTTAAAAGTCCGAACACTAATTTACAGTGACAAGGTAGTAAAGTGTAAACATATCTTTACCGCGACCGAACAAGTGGACATCATGTCAGTACCCTTTTAAAATAGTTTTTCTAACGCTCCGCTCATCTTACGGCGTGTCTCACAGTAAGCAGAACTTCATTTAGTTCCGGTCGCGATCTCTACGCTCCGTAAATCGCACGCGCATCTTTTTGCTCTTCGTATAGTCAGCGGCATAAGCAGCTGTTTTTTTATTTAGTTCGAGGTAAACAAGACGACCAGATAGCACAGTGGTTAGTGAGAAACTGCTATAAAGCTTGAGGTTTTCGGGTTCAATCCCCGGCCGAGACAGATATTTATGCAGCCATGGTTCAAGCTTTGCTTAGTTCGGGAATAGTTCAGCTAGTGTTAATTGTTCCATGATATATTTTTTTATCTATAATTATACTTCGTTTTTTTAGCATTAGAAAAAGGGTAAACAATCTTGACGAGTCTTTTTATTGAAAAACGTTTTTAAAAAACAATACGATATTACTTATGATACCAAAAGAATATAAATGATTATATATCTTTGCTAATTGTTACATATTTGCTGGTGTGACATATTTTTCAAAAGTGTTTTGCAATAAAATTCACGTCAAGATCGCTTACCTTCTTTTCTTTCTAATGCTAAAAAACGAAGTATAGCTAGTTATCATCACTGATCTACGACAACCTATTGTTATAAGTTCTTATCCCACGATAATTGCATCGGTGAACGACTTAATTAATCGATCAATGAGTTTGTTAACTCGAATACTCGGCTCGAATGCTAATTGATATTAATTACATGAGGGTATAGGGTCAATACGTTTCTAGGGTATTAAAGTGCTTCCACAATCTTTACTTAATAACAATGTTTAAAACAAAAAATATTTATTTATGACCAGTCAAAACGAATCGATGTGATTTTTTTGCATGAAAACTGAACCGGAAAAAATTCAAGTATTTAAATTTGTTGCCAAAATGGTAAAAATAACCTACTCTATACTGTTATTCGCTTTTCGATTAAGTATTCAAGTAGTTTTATACTGAATTTGAAATACCTACGAGCAATACGAGTAGAGTAGTAGACAATAGATTTCATCACCTAGTGGTAACTTTTATTAACTTGAGTTGTGTTGTGGTTTTAACAATACACAGATATTTAATGGTATTTTCGAGAGATTGATTGCAAAAATCGGTACCGTGCACCAATTTATTGTACTCAAAAATGTTATTTGAGCAGTAGTTTTATAGTAAGAATAGATTTTTGTAATTTTCTTGTAACGAGCTGCCGACGGAGTGATCATTCGAATCGGAATGACTTCGATCCGACTGGGATGTCCTAGTCACGCTAAAATTTTCATTTACGCCAATGACAAAATCACTACTCAATAATTAATAAAAAAATGTTACTATTAATTTTGTAACTTTTTACGTAACGAGATCGAGAAGTTTTTTTTCTTTTAACGGATCACGATTCTTAAAAGTTTGAGAAACGCTGTAGCGATTCTGTAGAATGGCAGAAAGAACTAGAGCTCGAAAATTGCGCAAAAAATATGTTGATGTAATTTAATATTACACAAATATATACAAACGTAACTTCTACATGCTATCATTTGAGTCGTCATCATAAATATCGCAGCTGTCTAGATGCACAATAATATCTGAATACGCACTTACGCGATTGGCAATATTGCTGAGTTCAGATATTTTTGAGCATCTCCGATATTTATGACAGCAACTGTACCTACCTAATGTCGGTAAATTTTAAATTTCGAATGCGTCCATTCGGGTGCAGTAAAGGCTCACACGCACAGCCGCCAAACGCCTTAAGGGTGCAATATTTAAAGGGAACGCTATGTTAATACATTCGGTAAAAATCCAAAATATACATACATAGGTATGGTAATCTTCTCTTCTTTAATGTTGTGGATGTTTGAAAAAGTTAATAGGTATTAATGGTTCAATCAATTCGAGGTTAGCTTTTATTTTTAAGTGTATATTATACTTTGATCTTCGAAATAGATGTTCAAATTTTAAATTAATAAATGACATTGAAGTGTGAAAATAAGGGGCAAAAATGGTGCGCGCTTTGAGCGGTGACCTTGTCTGATTGTACACACAAGGTCATTGGAAGCTGTTTCCACCTTCATCTATAACCGAGTATTTGTCAACCCAGAATGCACGACCTGATAATTCATGCTCTCCAGTAATTTGCCACAAGGGCATACATTGTCATTCATTCCGGGTTTCAAGTACAGGGTGCACATAAACCGCACGTATCGTACCGTCCCTCTCGCCCTCGTATTAAATAGCATAGGTGTCAGAGGGACCACACGACACGAACTTCGAGTTTCGAGTTTCGTAGTAGCCCTGCTGGCTCTGTACTACGAAGCGCAAAATTCGAACTTCGTATCTTGCAGTCCCGCTGACGCTTATATTATTTAATACGAGAGTGAGAGGGATTATACGACACGAACTTTTTTTCGAATTTCGTAGTAGCCCCGCTGTTCATTCGCCAAAATAAAGGATAGTGCCGTGGTAACTCTAACACAGGGGCTCCAAACAGTGCCGCGGCGCCCCGGGGCACCGTGGTAAGTACTCCAGGGCACGTGTGGCTTTTGTCAACCTGGAAACTTATGCAATCTGATGGAAATCGAGTTGTTACTGTTTTAAGTAGCTAGGCTATCTTAAAGGGCGCCGTGTCGAAATAAGTCACTAATAGGTACTTTGAAAAATTTCGTATCTAAAATTAATAGTCAACAAAATTAACTTTCGAAACAATGTTCATAAAGTGTACCATGAACAACTTAGAAAAGTTAAAACCTGAGGCATTGTCGTGAAATGTATCGCGTCGCGATAAAAACGTTAAAATGCAAATAAAAAGTTAAAAATTCATTGGCATTTCAAATTTCAATATCTTAAAAACTGCTGAACTGATTTTAATTTAACATAGCTAGGAACAACCGCAAGAAAACCCGCTTTTACGTAAATAAACCGCGTCGAAATCGTCCCATCCGTTTGAGAGGTAACGATGCCACAGACAGGCAGACATACAAATGTTGACGTCAAACTTCTGTTTAAAGATATTTTGACTTTGACTTTGCGTCGGAGGTTAACAGGGGGGTTAAGGGAGTTCAATTTTGAGGTACGAGCTTTTTAAAGAGTAGTGACGAATACTAAGCCTAACCCTCGTATTGTTTAGACGCTCGGATCAGTGCCAAATTTAAGGCTATCTTTATGTAATTTTTTAAAATCAGCGGATTTTGTGCTTATTAAAACAGATGAGACTAGAATTCAGTACTTTTTAGTTCCCGCATACGAGGGGTTAAGTGCGTCGCAATCGGAAAAAGTTTAGGAAACGCTGGCTAACAGTCAAATTGACAAGTAAGTTGGTACTTATTGCCGAACGAATAGGTAAGTACCCGTATTGCGACGTAAAAAAAAACTATTATCGATTAACTAAACGACTAACTGTTAGTAGAGTAGACTTTATCCTGCATGGCGTATGGTAGGCACAAGGATGTGGCAATTTTTTTTTACAAACTGTCTTAGTTCCTTTGCTGGGTAAAGGCTCATCTCGATCGAATTAGATAGATCAAGAGCAAGACATTTAATCAAGGACGAAATGCTAGAAAAATCGTAAGTGTGTAAGTACACTAAAAATAAGGATTTTTATTTAGCTTGTTTATATTTTAATTTATTTACATCGAAAAAACAATTTTATTAAAGCTGTGATTAAAGTAAAATGAGCCGTAAGTAAATCAAAAGGTCATTTACATTTTGAAATGAGCGCGACTAATGGCAATGCAGAAAATAAAATAACATTTGCTTGCATTACAGACACATTTGCAATAATTACTTATTTCCTGTTGTACACTTCATTTTAAAACTGAAGGAAATTCGATTAATATTTGTTTGAATAAATGTTTTCCCGGTCTCACTTAGAAGTTTTTTTTGTGGCTGAATGAACTAAACCATTGCCTTAAAAAAATAGTATACCTGCTGCGGTGATTTCCCAAATCAAAACAAAAAAAAACCTATCGCTTCACACGTTAAGATACAATTACCATGGACATGCTAACTATGTCATAAGGTAGCAAATACATGGTTATCGGTCACTTCCCGCCACTTCCTTCATGAATCAAACAAACAAAACAATAGAATATCACAAAACAAAACACAAATAAAACCTTCAAAAACGCCACTGAATTCACCACAAACAAAACACCAACGTATAATAACAAAACAATACGAATTCGCGAACCGATTGTTTTTCTTTTGAATTTTGACAGTAGCGTTTCGTTCGCTCAGCGCGCGAGCCGCGTACCGAATGACAAATGCGCGTCAACCAACGGGTTGCGTTTTGTTTACCTCGCGGTTTCGCGTCAAGTTCAAGGGATTATGAAGGAGCGGAACGAGATAGTGATGTGCTACAGTTTTGCGATTAGATTGCGCTTTTTATCGGTACCTAACCTAGTTAGAGTTTTTTGTGATAAAATTTGCTCCGCCGTTTGTTTTCGATTACTGTTGATATGAGCTTCCGATTGCTTCTATCATGCATTAGGAAATCTATCATGGTTACGATGCTAAAAAATCTTACGGTCTGCATCTGTGTCTAATATAAATAACTTTTAATAATTATCAACTGTTAATCTTACCCTTTTTTTTCATACTTAAGCTACTAAGCATACTTAAGAGTTTTCTTATATACGTCGTATTTCGTCGTTTAATAAAAATGGAATGGTTGGGTTTACTTCCGATTAAGTATAGTCAAAAGGGGGTTATTTTGGATTGAGACGTTAAAAGTGGAAGAAGTGAGAATAGTGGCTAAGTTAAATTTGGCACCAGCTCACTTCGTATTTCATGTAGGTACCTATGTTTCAGCTCTTGCATTTCTATTGAAAATTTATTTCTCTTTCATTCATGCGAATACTCGAACATGAAGCATAATAATGTTACAACGATAATAATGACGAAGATAGCGAAACGTTCCTTTTGTCTGACTGTCAAAATCACAACACTGGCTCGACCAATCAGACGTGACCTCTCACGGCCATTCCAATAATTCCTTAATGCATTTCGCCGAAGACATTCTACAACAAACTTAGCTCATTCAGTGACAAAAAAAGGGACTAAATCTCTTCCTATTCATTCCACATCTAACCTTAGACACTAGCGCCACCATAATAAGTGTTGTATAAGTTTGTGTGTTTATAGATAAGAAGTGTCTTAGTAAAGTGGTTTTCAAACGTCATACCGTCATACGATAGTTAGTCTAATGATGTCATACGTTTTGATAAAGCTGCGATAACAAAGCAATGTTACCTAAACAGAAGGATGTTTTAGTGTGGCATTCTTTATTTTTTAAACAAGCACGTAACCACCTACCTAGTTTAGTAGTTTTTGTTTCGACTACATACAAACATATAAGGTAGGTATACATTTAAAATGTTATTTGGCAGAGCTGTCATGTCACGTTCTCACATCGACTGCTAAGTTATCAACGCAATAAAATGCTTCGTAATAGACAGTTTTATAATAGTTTTAATGACAAAACATGAACCTAGAATAGTTAAAAAAAAACATTTCTCGAAAAGTAGATTTTAAATTTAAATAAACGGGTTCAGGAAACCCCGCACTGAGGGCAACCCTAATCTGCGAAAAATAAAATGACAAAGGCGCCACTGTCTATGCAAAAGTTATTTATTTCAAACCATAATAAGTAACCGCTTTAAAGGTTTAAAGTTTAAAATTGCTTACGAAATTAATTATTTAATCTCATACCTTCCCATAAAAGTGGAAGGCGAAAGCAAATAACGGATTTCGAAACTCTTTTTTTTGGTGGTAAATGTTTACTTAGTTCCAATTTAAAAGGATCGAAATATTCCGTTAGCAAAAATGCAATTTAGAAAAGATTAAGTAGAGTTATCTTATCTCACCCTTGGGGATTAGATATCTGTGGGACTTTCGAACGTAATGCATCTGGCTCTCTTTTACAAGCTTAGGATGAAAGTGACAGTGGTAGTTGTTCTAGCTCAGAACTAAACTTAGTTTCAGCACATAATTATTAAAATAGATACACGGGTGCCTGATATATTTTGAGCCAATCTGTGTTTTTTTTGAGCTCGAATGGTAAGCCAAAGCCAACCGTGAAACGCGAATTAATGGCTTTCCGTTCGAGGTTTCAGTAATGATATCTGTGTCTTACGGTCGTTTTAATAGTATTAGCACGTTTTCTCAGTTAGTAAATACAAATATTTTTAAAATTTTGTAGTGAAATACAGCTTATTTCTGATAACAGTAGGTATAAATTAAGCTTTTGAGCGCCATCTATACGAGCACGGGGGAGCGAGCATTGACTAGCTCACAATGCAAGTACACGATTTGCTACTCGCCACTAGATGTCGCTATTTCAGTAACAGGTCATTGGCTTGGGATTGTTGGTTTCAATGGTACATTTATCTTTTGTCTCATTAATTTATTGTTTAATTATTTTGTAAAGCATAAGGGTGCAATGTACGACACATCACATTCATCCATAATTGCACTCTGTATCGTAGGTATGTACGGCATTTTTTTTCTCGCTGTAAAAGTTACTCGTTAATACTTCGTCCTTGTTAATACTTACCGTTAAAAAATCTTGATATGTTGCAAAGATTTTTACAAGCAATTTTTATTTAGCTTGTCTAGTTTGTGTCTGATGCCGTTTTGTTAAAATCAAAAGTAAAAATTGAAATTTAATCCTTTTCATCTGTTGACAGATTGATTTGAAATTTGGTGCGCATATGAAGTTTGGGCCACGCTGCAAGTTGTCATTTCGGCCCATATAGGTATGGCCCACTGTTAATTACAGGTCTCTTCTCAGAATAAGCCCACGCAAGCCCAGTGTAGATTGGGAACTTTACACACACCTTTGAATCTTCGGAGATTTGCACAGGTTTCCACACGATGTTTTCTTTCGCTCGTAAAAAGAAAGCTCATAGTGAAAATGAAAATGAAAAAATGTATTCGTGACACAAAATATCACAATACAAAAGTAAAAGTAAAACTACCTATGTGCCCGATATGGTCCCGCCTCAGCATAAATGCAGACTCCTCGGATGGAGTCAGCGCTGGTCTTCCAGCGAAACCATTTGTTTGAATGTAATTTCACCCATGAATTCGCGAGGCCGAGTTTGAACCCACACATCCTTTGCTAGACCACCACGGCTTTTAATGCAACTACATTCAGTAAGAAACTTTTGTTTTGCAAATACTTATGTCGTTAATACTTATGTTCTTACTATTTGTAATATACTTACAATAAACAAAGAGTCATTGTATTGTATTGTCCCTATGTATGCGTTTTAATCATATCGCTCAAATATGTTGATTTTTCTTCTATTTCCAGCCGTGATGCCATCAAAATCGAATTTTCACGATGTTTCACATCACAATTGCCTGTAAATAACCATTCGACGGAATCGTGTCACAACATTTATCACTGTGATAATGTTATCATACCGATTCAATGAGCTAATGTGCATTTACTAAAAGCATCTATATAACTATGTTCCTAATTATATACTTAGTTTGATAAAGTTAAGGGGAATAGGCGTTTAGTTATTTATATATGTAGGCCTAGAGAAAAAAGTTAATACATTCTGTTTATTTTCAGAACGTCATTTGCTAAATTTTATTTGGAATTTTGCATTTTGGATTATAGCACGGAGAACATAATGGCCATTGGGCCCGAAAAGTTCTCGAATGGAGACCGCGGATCGGCAAGCGCAGCGTAGGACGTCCACCAACGAGATGGACGGATGATCTGGTTAATGCTGCATGTTAACGGTGGATGCAAGCCGCTTCCAACCGAAGGGGTTATTATGGGGGAGGCCTATAGCCAACAGTGGACGTTTTACGGCTGATGTGATGATGATGATGATAATTGCGTTTTGATGGATTGGATCAACATTAGTTGGGTAAACAGCCATTTGAGTACTTCTTTTTATACAGCGTATATTTTTATACAAACACAAACAGTACCAGACGTGGATTTTAGTGCTATGAAGCATTTGCTATAGATAAATTAACTACCAGGGCGTTGCATAACAAATTTTACAAGCTTAGTATAGCGATTTTGTATTTAAATTCAATTATAAATACTATTTGCTTGTAAGATTGGATTATTGGGGGAGGCCTTTGCTCAGCAGTTAGGCTAACAATAATAATAATAATTGCTCAAGAGTAAAACATAAATAGGAGAAGAGAGAAAAATTAGAATTTTATTGTTATGCAATTGGGCCCAGATCGTATTTTTTTTTCGAATAGTTGATGACTTTCGTTCTTCGGTGAATTTCTATATTGGTTCCGGATTCTATCCGGCGAAAAAACTGCAAGCATAGCTCCATAGCTCGTTGAGTAAATCTGAGCCTCCTCCAAAATATCATCAGCTAAGGAAGTGTTTTGTGTTTAAGAAATGTACAGCTCGCTAAACTTACGTCTTTGTTCCCACAATTTACTTCTGGCTTGTATTTCTAGAATAATCCATCGGCCTTTTAACTGTCACTACGTTACTTGCTGATATTAGATAATATGTTGTACGAGTACATACAATATCCGTTTCTTATCACAACAACTTTGTTATTGAGATGAAATTATCAATAGACTATATGTTTACGAAACATAAATTGGTGAAATATGAAGTTATTTGGTAAACAATTTTATTACTTAATTTTATTCTGAGAGGAGGCCCGCCATGATGGTTCTGAGTGCTGGCTGGGCCGTCGAGAAAAAGCACGAACAGAAGATGCGTACAAATGAGATGAAGATGCTACGGTGGGCAGCGGGAGTGACGAGACTTGATAAAGTGCGCAATGAGTATATCAGAGGCTCCTTCAAAACTGCCCCCATTGCCGAGAAGATGGTCGAGAGCCGTATGAGATGGTTTAGAATTGTGATGAGGCGTGACAAAGAGTACGCTGTGAGAAAAGCCTTGGCTATCCCAGAAAAGAAAAGGGCAGAGGGCGGCCATTGGTCACGTGGTGGACAACCGTTACCAAGGACGTGGAACGGGCGCCGCTGGACATACTGACAACCTAGGACAGCAGGGCTACTGTGAAACTCGAAGTTCGTGTCGTGCGGTTCCTCTCGCTCTCGTATTAAATTAAAAAGTATAAGTGTCAGAGGTATCGCACGATACGAACTTCGAGTTTCAAGTTTCGTAGTAGCCCTGCTGTCCTAGGTTGTCAGTATGCCCAGCTGTGCCCGTGGCCAGTGGCGCCGGAAAACGTGGAGGGCCGACCCCACTAAGTGATGGGAGATGGCACGGAAGAAGAAGGTTCTGAGATGAGGCCTGTGTCCAGCAGTGGGAACCAAATTTTTCGACTTTTGAACGAGTTAGCGAGAGATTTCTTTTCACAGCTGTAGAAAATTATCTCCGTCACTGTGACTTGATTTCGATGTCGTTTTCCTGTTATGTTGCTTCCTATCTCCATTTAAATTTATAGCCGTGAGTCACAATCATACGTCTATTTTGAACTTAATTAATTAAGTAACATGATCTCAATTAATGGACTTCAAACAATTGTGGCAATTGGCTTATTGGCTGTAAAATGACTGCTGCATTGTTAAGTCTAGGTTATTTTGGACGCAGAAATATATACGGAAACCTTATCGTCCGAGCAGTGGCGTAGTGTGGGTATCAGTCGCCCGGGGCGGAAGAAATTTTGCCACCCTCTTGTTTAGGTTTTAAAAAATTATAGTACAGTCAAGGGCAAAGATATCGACACGGCCAAAGTTGCAAAAATATGTAAACACGGCCTTAATGTTAAGTGCATAGAGTCGCGTATACATATTTTTACAACTTTGGCGGTGTCGATAACTTTGCCCTTGACTGTACCTATTCAAGATGTCAATACATTATTGTGTTCAATTATAAAAAGGGGTTTCCCCGATATCGACACATTATAAGTACCTAATGGGAAACGCTAATTCTAAACAGTCAGAATCGTAGGTGTGCGAAAAAATTGTGAAATATATTATTATTATGTAATTTTGCCGCCCCCTCAAAATTGCCGTCCGGGGCGGACCGCACCCACTACGCTACGCCACTGCCTCCGAGAAGATATACACTGAAGTTTTGCAGGAAATTGAAACGTACTAACTTAAAAACATTTTGTGATTATGGAAAACTACCGTTAAATATTCTTTAAAAGTCGTGATAGCTTAGTGGTTGGCCTATGACTTCTCCAGCATAGGGGTCGTTAGTTCGAGTCCGGGCTCCTTTGGGTTTTTGTAATTTATGTACAAATTTATTATTTACTTTTGAA
Source organism: Choristoneura fumiferana (assembly GCF_025370935.1). Classification (NCBI taxonomy): domain Eukaryota; kingdom Metazoa; phylum Arthropoda; class Insecta; order Lepidoptera; family Tortricidae; genus Choristoneura; species Choristoneura fumiferana. The sequence continues at coordinate 19,378,657 of NC_133483.1, forward strand.
ATAAATTATTGTATCGGACGTTACTTTGCGGAGGTCCATATCAATGAACTAAAACAATTACTTTGCTCACCCGCGACCTTATGATAGCGAAGTTTATGCAAGAAATCTGTGTGCATGCAGTTCCTCTACCCACACTGTAAGTACAATCAGCCAAATAAGTGGTCTATCAATTTTTAAACAAGATCCTATCAAATGAATATGTCGCTAAAGTCGAGCTTTCAAGTTGACAGACACGTCTATTGGCATTATTGTTTTATGACATGCAAACGATTATCAACTTTAGGGTGGTAGACCACATATTTGGCTGATGGTACACACAAATCACACAAACCCATCTATCACCACCACTACACTAAACTGACGCGTTTCGAACTCAACCAGAGCTCATCTTCAGAGCAACACAACCGTTCACCATGCTACCAGATGTTAGACTCTAACATAACGCGGGGCCTCCACTAGAGGTCCCCAAAATAGAGGTTTAAAAACAAATATCCTTTAGACGAGTCGGCCGCTTATACGTTTATTTTCCCTTTATTGCGCTTCTTCATATTCATATTCATTTATTCATAAAATTAAAAATTTTACATGTCAAATATTTTAGTATATAAAATCATTATTACAATTTATTATACAATTTAAAATGCAGCCGAAGCCAATCGAATTAACAATAAAATACAATTGATATTAATCATTCCATTGAAATAAAAAAATAATAACTAATTATGTAAAATGCAATCATACAAGAAATAATCAAGGCAATCAAAAATTAAATCAAGTTTAAAAATTCAAATTAAAATATAAAACTTAAATTAGAATTAAATCATTATTATTATTATATTCTGACATGTCATAAAAGGCATTTTTAGTCAGCCAGCTTCGTTGCTCAATGACTTTTCGATCTCAAAATCCGTCCCGCTTACACGTGTTCCGTAGTAGCTTTAGTTTCGTGATTTTCCACTCAACCTCTGTATAATACCTGTCCCTCACCATATTACCAGATTAACGCCTCTGTCAATTAACAAGCAATTAACCGCACCCTTCCTCATAAAACTGGCGCCATTACGGAATCCTATAGGGCTCCATACAAGCTATAACGAGGGTTCCATAAATCGACTGCCTTTGGAGCTAGTTAAGGTATATATATAATAAGGAGCAGATAAAAGCGACGAAGCGGTTTGCTTCATCGTTCATAATGCGAACTGTGCCCTTAGTGTATTTTTTCGGTCACAATACACACACACAATACAATACAATCTAAGGCTCTTCAGGGCTAGAGTGAATTGGCTGTTACTGAACCAGTGCCTTTGGCCTCATCTGCACTTAACATCAGGTGAGATAGGGGTCAATTACGGCCAGTTAGATGCGTTTCGGCCTATGTGGGACACCTTTATCATTAGCAGGATAAATAGCATAATATATAGCCGGGTAGAAATTATATACTTAGTCACACTATTCTTATTCTTTATTGTACTAATATTATAAACGCGTAAATCATAAGATCCAGCAGTTGAATTGAAATTCCAGCATTTTACTAAATTCCATGTCTTTGATCCCGTGGAGTATGGGAATGGTCCTGGTGTGGGATGCTACCTGCGTAGACACACTAGCCCCGTCGCATCTCCACCGGACCTCCACAAGGGCAGCAGCCGCTGCAGAGGCAGCCGAAACCGCGAAAATAAGCAAATATAGTCTCGGCGCCGAATATAATTTCGTCCCTTTCGGTGTCGAGACCCTTGGTCCGTGGGGCCCAGGAGCACAAGCCTCTTCAAAGAGATTTCTAAGAGGCTTATCGACGCCACCGGGGACCGAAGAGCTGGCAGCTACCTCGCTCAAAGAATTAGCCTAGCGATTCAACGAGGAAATGCTGCCAGCATCTTCGGCACAATGCCGCAGGGGCCTTTTTTAGATATAGTTTAGTTTTTAATTTAGTTTGTAAAATTTAGTATTATTTCTGCGTTTTGATTTATTTCTATCTTAATAAATACTTTATAATTCCAGCATTTTACTAAATTCCCGTGGGTATTCTCAAAATTACATTGTGGTCATTATTGACGTTGCCTTATAAACAACCGTTCCCAATTTGATTTGGTACTATATAGAGTCAAAGCCAAGGGCAAGGGGGGGGGGGGTTGTTACTTCTTCACGCTAATACTGACTGATTTGGATGAAATTTGGTAGGTATGTAGATAGCTAGACATCTGGAATATCTTCTAGGCTACTTTTTACTCCGATATTCCCACTTGATCGGGATAAAATCTTGAAATCTCATCCGCCGGGTCTATACGCGGCACCTATTCCCTCGAAAACTGCACTTTTCCTAGTAGGATGTGAAAGTCTGTGTGTGTACAGTGTACACACGCACGCACACACGCACGTGTGTGTCTGTGTGTCTTCCGATATTCCCATGGGACCGGGATAAAATCTCAAAATAAAACTGCTGGGTTTAGAGTTATAAATGTAAAATTGTAAGTGAACTATGATGACAAGCTGACTGTTGACCGAATGCCCTATGAGTATATACGAAGTGCAAAATTGGAACTTGGTATCTCGACGTCCCGCTGACGGTTATATGTATTATTTAATACCAGAGTGAGAGGGACGGTATGATACGAACTTCGATTTTAGAATTTCGTAGTAGCCCCCCAGATTCTACACGGATCCAACGTAGTCGTGACTGAATGTTTATCTATTTTCACTAGGGTTACTACGCCCAGATAGTAAGTAGTATAAATTAGACGAACGGAAGCTCATATCAATGAACTACAGTAGGTACCACTACCAAGAGGTCACAGTGACCGTACTCGATAGCGACGGTTTAAATTATTTGTATGGAGAATTGTACAGTGCCCTTAGCGTAAGTTTTCGGTTACAAAATACGTCTCAATCGCGTTCGCTTCAAAATCTCAATTTGTATGGAAACACGAACAGCGCCTCTAGCGGAACGTTTGCGATGTTCGTGTTTCCATACAAATTGAGATTTTACGCGAACGCGGTCGAGACGTATTTTGTAACGGAAAAATTACACTAGGGGTACAGCGCCTCTACAGATAATTTACGCCGTCGCTATCGAGTACGGTCACTGTAAACTAAGTGGCACAGCTTTGTACCTTGCTATTTATAATGACACCTTCAAACTAGCTACGTCTTTACGCCAAAGTTTAGTCATATTTTTAGCAGGTCAAATTAATATTATGTATGTCTTTGATAATAATTTTTATTTACATGTTGCTGGCTAGCACAAGGAAAGGTTATCAAGACAGTGTATAATAATTCATCTCAGCATATTGAAAAGACAATATGAGTTTTAACTTTTAATATTTATATCACATTTGATTTATAAGAAGTATAAGTGCTGTAGCAACATTTCTTCTTGAGTATTATTTTTTCAAGTAGGTACTCGTATAATAGATACTACAATAATATCTTGATTACGGCTTCGATACGGCAATTTAAAATTTCTACCAAAGATAAGTAATATACTAGTCTACTTCTATAATAATGTAATAATAAATAGGACAACTTTGTAAGTGCCAATTTAAAAAAATCTATCGCTAATAGAAAACTACACTATTACATACCTATCTTCTTGTTTAATGTAGACATTATATCACGCTGCTTCATAATATCACGATAAACTTTCCAATGCTTTGCAATCTTAATTGAGCAAAAAATACGACTCGAGACAGTTCGAGCATAAAACATTATTGCTGTAGAGATGCCTAGCGATCGCTTCGAACATAAGACATGGGTCCCTTTTGCACACTCTAAATTAGAAAAGGACCAAAAGGATGTTCTAGACCCGGGCATTATTCGAGGGTTTCAACCACCTCGATTTTCGTGATCACATTTTGTTATATAGGCTGTAGAATTGGATGCCATTTCCCATTATTGTTTAGAAGTCCAGTGCTTCTACTAGATAACCTGGAAACTGTAACAGGATCTACCATGTCAACAAAAAATGAGCCCCGTAAATAGTACAGGTAAAGTATGACTTAATACGACAGTTCAGCGGCAAAAAATAAAACTTTGGTGAAACATCAATGAAACTTTGTTTATAGCTTACATATTTTGCCGCCAAAATATGTTAGTTTTTCTTTACTAAAATCAAATAAAATAAACATTTGAATTATGACCCACCCTCATAAAGTAGTACTTAGGTAGCTTAATTTTTTTAGCATATCTCGAAGTCTTTTTGTGGTTAACTAAATTACCATTTAACTTAAATATTAATAAAAAATAGGGAACACTTTACTCATATATCTTTTACTAATGTAAAGCTACATTGTTCTTAAATTACATACAGTAGGTATATACTAGTCAATAATAACAAAGGTTATGAGCGATATATAGTCATATTTGTAATTGTATAAACAGAGCAAATCACTAGAGATATAAACGCAAAGAATTCTCAAATAGTTCTTTATAAGTTAGCTTAGCAATAAGATAAAAACCTGATCTATACCGGTTCTGGCAACTGGACGATTATTGACAAACAGTTTGTTTTTGCTCGGAATCAAAGTCAAACATGAATTAGAGATAACGAATAAATTTACAATTCACCCATTAACGTAACACCACTGATAAAAACACGATGTTAAGTCACGTATGTCTGTTTCAATTGAAACCAGTCGTAAATCAGAATCAACGTTATTATGAATCCACAATGGAAGAGACACAGCTCACATAGCGTCACTGTGGTCACAGTTTCATCACCTAACTTGATCACTTCCACATTTCACTTCTCCTTCGATCACCTATTCTCTCTCTCGGCAATCCTCGCGCAATCCTCACAGTGTTCGTGGAACCTCGTATTGTTATTGTTTGTCTTCTTCCTCCGCACAGCGAAATTCCTTTCTCGCGAAGGGAATTTCTGAAACTTCTTTGTCGTTGGCTCTTTCTCTCCTAATAAGCGGCGACGTACCTCCGCCCACTCCAATTGTTTCAACGAGAGACACATTGTTCCAATTTTAAGTTTTTTTTTTGTTGTAAGCGACCGCCGTGCGCGCTGTCTCGTGTGCCAGTGGCGAATTCGTCGCATGCGCCGATGACCTTAGGCCTCGTACATACAAGGCTGATTATTTTCCTCGTCTTTTATCGATTTTAAACGCGTTCGGACTTACCATTTTATCTTTGCCGTTGACTTAAGCGCTAGTGTGTAAAAACAGGCGTGTTTTCGTATGAGTGTTTAAGAGTTACTGATTTGATCACCGGTTGTGTAAGTTTGTTGTGAATGAAATTGATAAGTTATCAGGGTGACCCGTCGGTCAGTTGGCGATAAAGGAACAGACTTGTTTGTTTGAAAGTGGGAGGCGTTAAATGAATTTGATTTTAATTGCATTTGTTAGGGATGTAATTATGTAACCTACAGTCACAACGGTTTTATTAATGGCAATATTTACTATGAGTAAGTATTATTTGGTTAAATTACGAACAGTGAGCGTAACTCAATATTGCTGTGTTGTGATGTGAAAAACTTGCCAAATGCGTGTCGGCCACGCGCAGTACAGTGCATGACCGGTGCCCTTAGTGTAGGTAAGTTTTCGGTTACAAAATACGTCTCGATCGCGTACGCGCTAAAATCTCAATTTGTATGGAAACACGAACATCGCAAACGTTCCGCTAGAGGCGCTGTTCGTGTTTCCATATAAATTGAGATTTTAATGCGAACGTGATCGAGACGTATTTTGTAACCGAAAACTTATACTAACGGTACCTACTGGTTAAAGTCGCGGGTTCACGGTGGATGCAAGCCGCTTCCAACCGAGGCAACTGGAGGTCTATGGGGGAGGCCTATGTCTAACAGTGGACTTCCTATGGCTGATATGATGATGATGATGATGACTCTCAATTTAGGGGCCGGAACATTAGGTATAGCCTATACCGTATAGGTAGTGCCACGAGAGTTGAAGTGAATGATTACACACACACAGCTACAACATGTCGTGTAATGACAGCAGGATTTTAACATTACCTCATTAATATTCATTCTCCTTTTGTGCAATCAGTTCTTTTTACCCGACTGCGAAGAAGGAGGGTTATGTGTTTGACGCGTATGTATGTATGTCTATTCCTATGTCCTCTCGTAACTACTCAACGGCTGAACCGATTTTGATAAAGTTACGTCATTGGATTCGTCTTAATGACGCGAGTGACACTGGGTAGGTACATGAAATTCTCAAAAAATCAAAATGGCTGATTTTTGGCGCCAAATTGTAAGTTTTCAAAAAATGATTTTTATTCAAACCTATCGAGTGGGGTATCAAATGAAAGCTATTAATTAGCCCATTCTAAATACATATAGGTTATAAACGTTTTAATATACCATTTTCATAGAAAACTGTGAAATAAAACAATAAATTAAAAAAATTAAAAAACCCGACTGCCTTAAAAAATACTAAAAAGAAGAAAACAAGTCTAGTGGGCTAGAACTTTGATAAGTAGCTAAGTTAAAGTTCAACAGTCATTTTTAATCGTGACGCTCAAAAATTCTTACCTAATGGGTCCCGACTGTTGAACTTTAAGTTAGCTACTTACGCCGTAATTAGTTTTAAATATTATTGACTATAAATATGTATGTTAGTCTGTAAGGTATTTATTGTATGGGCCAAGTTGCCCGAAATAAATGAATTTATTATTATTATTAACAAAGTTCTAGCCCACTAGACTTGTTTCCTTCTTTTTAGTATTTTTTAAGCAGTCGAGTTTTTTGAACTTTTAAATTTATTGTAGCTGTGTGTGTAATCATTCACTTCCACTCTCGTGAATGAATGAATGAATGAATGAATGAGTGAAACGTTTATTGCTTGAATGTGAGTCATTACAGTGGTGTTACAATATTGGCACTATCTATACGACGAGAAGAAGTTAGGAGGTGCGAAGCGACATCACCTAAATAAGTTAGGAAATTTGAACCCTACCAGTGCTGGTTATATAAGATGTACGGGGAGCTAGGGGTATTTTGCGGTTTGGTTCCAAAACAAAATATCTCTTCTTTGTTAAAGCAATTCAATTAACTAGCCACTTAACTAACGTAAGTAGTTTGTATGCGTGCATTAGACGATACTGAGAAGACTATAAATTTCCGGGTCTAGGTCGCTCTGGCGTCAGTGTCAGTGTTCATGTCCACTTCCGTAGAACTCACCTAGATATACATAATAGCTGTTTCCCGCGAAATCGACTGCGAAGAACTTATTATCGCGGGAGCTATATAGTTATTCAAGCGTTATGACTGGGTGGTCAAACGTCATTACCGTCCCATGTTTATTAGTCCAAAAATTCGTAATTCGTTTGTTTGTTATGTCTTTTTTTATTATTTAAATTTTACAGTGCATCACGCTAGATTTAGTATCGGTATTGTCTTTAGTTTTCATAAACATTTAACGCTGAGCATCGTCATGTTTTTTACCCGACTGCGAAGAAGGAGGGTTATGTGTTTGACGCGTATGTATGTATGTATGTCTATTCCTATGTCTTCTCGTAACTACTCAACGGCTGAACCGATTTTAATAAATGATACGTCATTGGATTCGTCTTATTATAATACTTGCCGCATCGTTAATGACGAAAAAAACGCATCAAGGGCGTTGAATATTGACCCTCCTATGTCCTTTTCAGGGTGTCAAACTATCTCTATGCCAAATTTGAAAACTATCGGTTGAGTAGTTTGGGCGTGAAACCGTCAAACAAACATATATTCGCATTTATAATGTAAGAATGTGTCTACACTAGCCTTTACTCGAGGCTTCGCTCAAGAATCGTTAGGCCTAGCATTTGATTTTAAATTCTAGCATATTACTGGATTCCCATACGAATTTAGAAAAATTACAACGTGTTTTTTACTTCCATTGTAAGAAGAACTACCGATCGAAATTTCATGTTTCTAAACTTACCTGTTACGATTCCGACGTTTTACGTAGTACTCGTTCCGTCATAAATAAGTGATCACTTTTGTACTTTGTCGCTTTCAGTCGGTAGACAATTTCGTATGGCTTTTCAAACATGACGCTAAAATGACAAGGCACAAAAGTGATCACTTATTTATGACGTTGACTATACATTTCAACTATGTGGGAATATCTAGCAAACATCTAGCTAGGTACCTACATACATACATACATAATAATCTGGTTTAACGTGCAACCGTGCTAGAGCAACAAATGTACATTCACAAACTTTCACGTTTTTAATATTTATATCGGTTAAGAATTTATAGTATTAAAAGGATAATTATGAATATTAAAACGGTTGTGTAGTGTAAAGCTGTGTACGACTACACGAAGAAAGAAAAATGTTTAAGTATTTCAAGAACGGTAATATTGTAGAATTCCGTCGTGATTTCAATACTAAATATTTAAACAGGAAAAAATATTCAATATGCTTCCATTGCATTATTAAAAAGTTTACCCGATGTAGTTACTCAGCCACAAAAAATATTCTTAGGGGACCTCAATTTCAGTTCCACAATTCAAAGACTAGAAAATAGAAATCAAATAAGAAAACTCACCTCCAAGCATGTTGAATGAAGCCCGGGCAAAGTTCCGGACAGTTATCACACGGCCGGCCCTCCGACACCTCCTTTATCCGGACACCCTGCGGACAAGGAAAACAATATTAAAACAATGCAACAAACAACTCAACCCATCTTTGTTCACTAATATACCTCATTGTCTCCGAGACTCAAAGAACTAAAGCCCTTAGTCATAACGCTAATAAAATCTTTTGTCTCATTCCCTTTGTCATCTGATTCACATTCGCTGTAACTATCCGATGAAGTGGAATATTCACTCTCTCTTCTAATAAAAAGCTTAAAGATCCCTGTTTTCTCACACCACGATTCTCCTTCTCTTTTCAATTGGCTGTTCCGTTTCTTCCTGTGAATCCGGAAAGGCACTTGCTTCAATCTTGGTTGCGCGACGTATGTTAACTTCGGGACGGTCTTTTTATAAAGTTTCTCGTATTCTTCTACAGTTACTCCGCAATGGTAGACAAGGAAGTCTTTTCTAATCTGTTCTTTTCCTTCAGGATCCCTCCAGTAAGTTTCTTTTGTTCTCACTCCGAGATAGTAATCTAAGTCTCTTTCACCGAAATCATTATCGTCTTCTGTCAATTCTTCTCTGTTTTCGTTTTGGTCTTCGCTCTGTCCAAATTCATCCTTCTTTGTCAACAATCGGTATCTTTTGTTGGGCATTTTCTTCATCAGAAACGCAGTATTAGACGACTAGAACTTCGTCGTCTTTCTGTAGACGGAAGCCACTGATTCCCTGCGTCTTTTCATCTCGTTTCTTTTATTGTTCTTTCTGGTTATCAAACTCTTGATTCTGAACACTAATTTCAAGATTTTAGTCTTCCAGTTCATCTCATATTATATTTACTGCCATAATAAGTTGAGCGCGTTTTAAATGGAACCGATTGGCGTTCTAGCACTGCTTGGAAAAGATTTCTCCAGCGAAACTATTTTAAAACGCATACAAAACATGTTACACAATCTTAGTGGAATTTTCCTCCGAAAAAGGGAGGAACTGAATATATTGCGGGCAAACGAGGGTTCTCCGTCGAGGGTGATGGCAGAATAGACCTTTTACGATTCAATCGACAGAGTGGTCACCTGCCCATAGGTACAAACCGACAGCCAATATAACTTGATCTCAGCTCCGCTCGCACTAGACTGGGTTCGTTTAAGATAGAGTGCGCTGTGGTGGTTGGTGAGGGTCTAGTTGCTCTGGGTTTGTTCGGTGGGTGATAATAGGAAATACTGAGGGTGTGGACGTTTATGGTCAGGCTAACTGGCGCGTATGTGTGCTGTGTAAATGGTAAATGGTGTGACAAATTGCGAGGGTCTTCTTGCTATAGTCTTTATTGGATTGCGGGGTCGCCGGTATTGTGATGGCCGTGTTTGATTTGTTTGTAAGTGCAGCTACAAAAAAATATTATTGTTATCAAGCTGAAAGTATTTCTGCTATCTATTAACTACTCCCGCTTTATGAAATGTTTTCGTTTAATTTTGTATTGTATGCCTTTACAAGGAGTTTAAAAACTTACTGTGTCATAATGAGCTTCCCCTTGGCATATATTGCGCTTCTGATGTTGGCGACATAACTTAAGAATAGAATAACGTCAAGCGTGATGCAACCATCACCTTAACCCAGACTCTTTGACCAAAAGGACAATGTAGGTATTGTTTTGAAGTTTATTTTTAACTTATTTTCTGGTTACTCCATCTAGTGAACTTCAGCGAAACTAAATAAAATCTAGCCCTCATTTAGTTACACATAACAATAGAGGGCTGTTAAACTGCTCGCGCAATGTAGTATCCACAACAACAAGCACACGTAACTGTGTTTAGTAGCGCCATCTATGGGCGAGTAGCAGAACTAATTACACGAGTTCTTACCGAATTGTTTACACTGCTGATGGATGAATGTTATCTATAATACATAATTTTTTGTTAATTCATTTTGTTAGTAATATTCAATCGGCCAGATTGCATTAGCGTCAAAAGTAAATAGTTAGTATAGTCTTGCTTGTAGAATTAGCGTAGAATATTTATCCGAAATAACAAAGATAATAACAAAAACAATAACGTCCACTTGCAGGATTTTTAATCTAGGTTTAAGTGGTCTTAAGTCCTGTCAGTTCCATACAAGAACTGACAGTTTAAGCCTTAAATCGAG
>NC_133483.1:19389426-19415013 GCF_025370935.1 Choristoneura fumiferana
TCATGTTTAATGTTGTTATTACTACTGTAAAACAAAAAGATAAAAACTACATTAATGGTTTCTTTAATCAATTGTAAACATATATAAATTGCTCTTGTATCGCTAGTAATAATTTAAATATGATTTCAAATCGAAATGAGTATAATTTTGAAGACCGGGTTTGTGAGTATCATTCCAATATAAAATTTCACCACAAACCGTTTCAAAAGGAAAATTGTTGGTATCCTGCTGGACATGTCCGGATGTAGAAGAATTAAGAACAAAACAGGGACAGTGTTCAATAATTCAAGCTCGCATCATAAGACAAACATCTATTACTAAATTAGGTAGTTAAGTCTAAATAAATTGGCTTTGTTAATGACAGATCTAACTCGTATGGACAGATGACATATTAGCCTACATTATTATTTGTTTGGCCACTATAAGCGCTGCGATGTATTTCATTACCCACACCTAGTACTTCGCACCCAGCCGAATACTACGAAGTGTAATTTCGAACTTCGTATCTTGGCGTCCTGCTTCCGCTTATGTTATTAAAACGAGAGTGAGAGGGAAGTACTTCGATTTCAAATGTCGTTGCAGCCCCCCAGTACAGTTCACACGTCAAAACTCGTGACCACAGACATCGAAAGCGTACCCTAACGCTGCTCGTAATTATTGACACTATTGCTCATGGGTCGGTGTGGTCCACATTAGAGCGCGCCAGCATACCGTGTAATTCTGTATCACCGTTAGGTGACTGAAGCGTTAAGATCTCAGTTCCACTACCATGAGTTTAACAGTGACCGTACTCGATAGCGAAGGCGTGAATTCTTGTATGGAGAAATGTACAGCGCCTCTACAAATAATTTACGCCGTCGCTATCGAGTACGGTCACTGTAAACTCATGGTAGGTACTGATGGCAAGCAAGGAAAGACAAGCTATAAAAAGTGACCCGATTTTTGATTTTTTTGTCCTAATGTTTGGTTGACTTTAATTAGTTTTATTGATTGAAACTTAACATTGTGTATACTCACTTTCGGATTTTATGACGGATAGTTCCTCGAGTGTAAGCATCTTGGTTTGAACATTAAAAAATTAAACTTTTTACATTGGACTTTGATTTCTATGTTTAAAAGAGGACGTTAAGTACCCCAGGCCAAGATTAATGTTCCGGTTAGTAAATTAAGACATAAATATTGAAAAATAATGCTGCTACCTTTTAAAATATTTAAATTCGAGTTATTTTAAGCTAATTTAAATTTAATTCATAAATTTCTAAAAGTATTATTAGTTATTGTTTTTTTAACCATAATTTAATTTAATTTATAATATAGGCTTTAATGAAGGCACATGTTACCAACTTATTCTTTTTGTTTATAATTAATAGAGGCTAGATTCGCTTACTTGTCCGTACCTACTCTCTCAGTAGCCTCTAGGTACGGTAGGTTAGGTAGGTACTGGACAAGCTCTTTCAATAGTTCCAGGATCTCATTCTCATCATTAGATTACATTTGATTAGATTAGATTTGTCATCACAAAGAAACCAACAATGATTGTTTCAAAACACTATAATTTTTATTTTTTCAAATCTTAAATTTTTTCAAAGTTACTTATGCACGCTTTATTGTGTAAGATATTGGTGCTGGTGATTGTACCTAAACAGCATATGTTTATAGCGATTGTATGTACCGCTTTTACGCAGAAAACGCATTCGAACAACAGTAAACATTGACCGAAAGCTGAGATCTTTCCCATACTTAACGCATACAATACAGCCTGTAGTATAAGTGCATCGTCTGTAGAATGTCCACAATGTGTCGCATAGAAACGTGCTGACCGTCATCGACGCGGGCGCAGCCAAGATTAACTTGCGAACGATGGTCTCGCATCCACTGGGAACGGAATACTTAGTTCAAATAAAGAAAAAGAAAAAAAGACTTTGTTTGAAATATAAAAGCATTTTTCTACAATTATGGTCCTTCGGCGCTCTCCGCACTAAACTCTTAGCCAGTATCACGAAAACCAGCGACAATTGACAATAAAAGAGTTAATTAATACATACTAAGTTTAAAATTATTTGCACGAAGCACTACCATGATAGAGTATATATACTATTACATCAAGATTTATTACACAAATATTAAAATTTCCTAATGTTGCAATTTTTCGCACAGGTAAAGCATAATTCGTCATTTATATAAAATTAGATATTACTCGATTACCGCTTAGCTACCTTGATATGATAAACGGATGATAACGACCTTTATCAGATTAATATCTGCCAAAAATTCTCTTCCACATGTTCAGAGCCATATCTGCAGACATAGACTGCATAATATTTACAACGTATTCAGACCGGACACTCGTGCTAACAGTGTCTCTATTCACCTACCAGTCGGCTGACCGCCAGTGATCGCAGCATTCTCTCCTTATGCTCGAGGCCTATAAAACAGAGAATGTAAATTCTCTACATGATTCATACATTCAGCTGTAATATGTAAACTGAGTCGACATTGAGATCGTAACATCTTTAACTCGATTCAAGCAAAATGCGTTAACTTGAGCCGCGTGTATATAACCTCTAAATCTCTTGACCGGTAAAAAGACGGATCGGCAAGCGTCGCTCTACCCTACCCGCCAGTCACAAAACACACTCCGCGCGGACGCTACGTCCCTCGCCGCTAGTTCTACTCGATAAGTAACAATTACAATACTTCATCTACCTAGTTCGATGCTTATAAGTTCTAAGTGAATTTCAAGTGAAGTGAAGTGTTGTGATCATGAACGGAACGCCAGCCAGACGGCCCAAGAGTGCCTTCTCAGAAATGGTAAGTTTTAAGAACCTTTAGTTTTTTAGAAACTGACCATTGGCGAGTGAGAGCTGAGAGCGCGTCGTTTTTAAATGTTAGAGCGGGAGGAGAATGCTGAATAGTTCAATTGTCCAATAGAACGCTTATCTTGTACTCTGTTTAGTTTTGTTTTGTTCCGTTTTAGGTCTATGAGAGATAGATTTTGCGGTAACTTAAACTGGTGTGATGTTGCTCCATTTTTGTTTGTTCCTTGTCATCTTAAGTTGTTAAACAAGTTTGTATAGTAGTGTATGTGTGCCGGTAAAGCGAAAAGGTACTAACAGAGACTGAGTGTAGTTTCTTATGTTATAAATCTATGGTTCGGTGAGCGTTCTGACTGTTATCTTAACCTTGTGTATTTGTTGTTATTGTTAAACTTTTTAATTTTAACCACAGAGAAAATTAAATTATAGGTAAAGGGGAGATAAGTTGTTGCCAAACAATTACTTGCTCTAAATGTAAAGTTTAACCCTCGTAAGCTGTATAAAATTAGTAGTGAGCTTTTATTAAGTATTATTTAAAGATTATAAATGCAGATACCGACATCAACTGTTAAAATATGTACTTATATCTAATTCTTGTAAAATGTCCATTTGACTAAGTATTTTAATATTTAATTGGAAATTTGTTTCATTAGACAAGTATAAACATAATCTTGAGGAAAATTACCAAAGCGAAAAATAAACAAGGTTCAGAATATCTTTTGATGTAGGTGATAAATCTAATATTAATAAATAATTATGTAAATGAAAAGACACGTTTTATTTATATGCGACACTAATTCAAAAGTTTGAATTACTTTTTCTTAACATGTTATTTTATGTTACTTAAAAACCTGTTGAGTGGCTTGCCGTTAACAGAAACTAAAGTTATATACATAATGACTACCACACTAAATAGGTAAGCTAAGTATATATACACGAATCTGGATAAAAATAACGTAATAACTTCATATTCATTCTATCTTATATTATATTCCTTTAAGGTTTATTGTTAATTTTGAATACAATAAAGTGTTTACATTACAAAGTATCTATAAATGTAAACAATATGTTTTTGCTCAAATACCAAAAACTGTTACACATAAAAGGTTAAAATAAGTTTGGTCAATATAAGGGTAAGGCGCGAATTTTGACAATTTGGACGTTTCAAATTTTGGAACGCTGATAAAAAAACTGATAACACCTAGAGGTAATTTTTTTTTTATTATATGACACGATAATAAACTCTCATGGTCGCAAATGAGATAATTGATTTCCTTTTAAAAAATAATAAAAATATTTACCGTCCAAAACGTAACGAAAATTGACTATTTTTTTGACCACGAGTACTTAATACCTTATTATTTTCATGCTATTTAACTTCTCATGATCATGATTTTGTTTAAACAAAATTTTATGATATAGCGATAGTCTACCGATTTGCGGAATCATGATATCAAATAATTTTCATGGTTTATATTTATTTCTTTTCACGTGCCAAAAAACACGTTTTCGTTACGAATACTTAGGTGACGCTTAATAAGTACCTTTAACGCCATTTTCGGTAGAAATTTGTTTTTGTACACTGGCAACTAATACTCTAATAGGGCAACATCGATGAGATAAATAAATCTCATCAGTTTGTTGACAAACAGCCATCAAAAGTGACGCGGAGGTTTTTTTTCGAAAAAAACGTCGAAAGTGCTTGTTCGATTTTAAGGGTAAGTAGTGATTATTTTACTGGTTGTTTTTTCATACGATAGGGTAATCTTTTCAATGTAAGTGGCATGTGTTATTATGTTCAAAATGTCGTTATTCACCATGCTAAACGATTTTTTGTATAAAATACGTTACACTTTCGTTACAATTACGTTACATTTTTACAAAATGCTACGTATTTGTACATAACGTAACGAAAAAATGTGGTAAAGGGAAGTTCACACAGAAAAATTCTAACTTACACAGTTTATTATTAGGTTCCAATGACTGCACGCACAGTAAGTTAGTTAGATGGATATTTTGAAGTTAAATAAATTTTAATCTGTAGGTGCAGGGATCGGCACAAGAGAATTGTGGCGAGTTCTGTGTTCACGTCCTGCTACATGCATAGCGTATTTAAAGTGAGAGACAAACGGAGAGATTCACTTACCTACTTAGTTCATTTGTTACCTAACTAATAATCATAATAATTTATTTCCAAAAACATCTTTTTACATTGTCCACTTAACTAAGATACTACTTCCTAAATTGGTAAAACCTGTGATTTAGGGTTTTGGCCATTTCTTTGAGGTATTTAATAGCTTGTACAGTCGAAGTCACAAGCATGTTCACAACTAGGTGGTAGTACCTTGTGCAAGGTCCGCCCGGATTGCTACCACCATCTTCCTCGCTAATCCTGCCGTGAAGCAGCAGTGCTTGCACTGTTGTGTTTCGGCGTGGTGAGTAAGACAGCCGGTGAAATTACTGGCACGTGAGGTATCCCATCATAGGCCTCTAGGTTGGCAACGCGTCTGCAATACCCCTGGCGTTGCAGATTTTTATGGGCGGTGGTGATCTCTTACTTAATTACTCTTATTTGATCGTTTGCCATCCAGTCGAATAAAAAAAAACCACATCCAAATTCGTTATGCTTATAAATGTGCACCTTATTGTCAGAGTTAGAGAGGCATGTAAAGATACACTTTTGGAAAGATGTTCGTCAACTAGAGGGTACTTCTACTTCCACATTCTCATGTTTAGCTCTATAGATCTCATATAGGACAGATTTAAGATCAGTATCGTCATAAAGTTCTAGTAAAAATAAAAACTTTACTTTATTAAATGGCATGTATTTTTTTTTCATACATACGTTATATAATGGGATTTTTACCAGTTGATCTAGGCTTTATAAAAATTTGCGTTACGTTTTATGGTAACGTCACGTATTTTTTTTATGTTATTTCTATGTCACATTGGTTAAAATTCGCGGCCTTACCATAAATCACAAATATTGACTGCATCAGGCATTAAAATGGATTTGGAACACTTAATACTTTTTAGTTTCATTGCTTCAGTTTAAATTGAGTAGCTTATTGTAAACAAATTTTGAGGTATTAAACGAAGACAGATGATTAATGATAGTAAACATACTGAATGTTGCCGAAAATAGAAACAATAAATGAATAACTACACTGTATATCCATGCATATTTTTCAATACTAACTAGATAAAATTTTAGACACTCCTCCGCCTGCATGTCCGTTGATAATTGGAGATGGAGGAATCAAGGCTAATGTTTGCTTAGTTTTAGTGCTAGTTTAGTTTTATTACTGTAAGGTGGTGGTGCTTCTTCTTCTTCTCTTCTTGTGGTGCCTCTCCGCTACTGGAGTGGGTGGAGTTGGTGGAGCGTATGGAACCAAAATAACCTTTCTTTCTTTTTTTTCTTTCAAATGCCTGTAGCTCGCACACAGTCTAACAAGTACCACCAAGCTGGCGAGCGTACGTCAATCTTCAAGCCACAGAAAGACAGACAGACAAACATGGCGAAACTATAAAGGGTTCCGTTTTGCCATTTTGGCTCCGGACCCTAAAAAGCAATAAACAGCAAACAAATAAAACAAAAGTGAACCGGCCGCTGACTCAGCATTATGCTGAGCCGTTAGACGCCTGCAGCGCTGATATTCTGTCAGAACCGTTCGACGGTACAACTTTAAAAAATCGTATAAAACTACAGTTTTCTCGCAGACACGAAACGATAAATGGTACCGGTCGAACAGTGTAGTCTTATCGTTAGGATTTTTGTAGCGTCTGTGGGCTCTAACCAACTCGGACCGATACTGCCGGAATAAAACGCATCTTTATACTGTTACTGACACGTGTTTGACACGCTCTTGGCCGTTTTTTGTGTTTTCTTTTTCATTGTATATATATCTGCTAAGGTATAAATTAGTTTGTAAGTTACGACTTACGCTAGAATATCTATCGAAAATACAAACTGAGACATGGATGCACAGAAAAACCAGAATAAGAGACCAGCGCTGGGAATCGAACCCAGGTCCTCAGCAATCCGTGCTGCGTGCTATAACCCCTACACCACCGCTGGACAAGAATCTAGACACGAATTTTTCCTATGCATACATATCTCAGGTTGCTTATTTCTACTACGCTACTTATGCAACGAGGTAGCTCTATCTAACTATACATTCGATAAACTATTAAGTATGGGTAATAACCTGACTTAGTTAAATAAAAATGTAAAATATTTAAATTTATTTACTCTGTTGATTACTGTTGTGATTTAGATACAATTTGAGATTATAATAACTTTTTATGTTTGGTTTGTTTTATTAAAGGGGGTGCCTGAACTCCTACCATAGGGAACTTTGTTAAGAGCATCTATTAATACTCCAAAAGTTATAAGCCATAATCCTTGACCTTCGTAGTTTTCGAGATATATGCTTCCAAGTGATCTTGAACCCTTTAGGACTCAATAATCCTTGCGCTTTTTGGATTGCCACGAGACTTTGTGAACTTATTGATAACTTTGAACCCTTTTCGCTGTGGCCTTTATATGTATTTGTATTAAAACTATTCCGAGTATCTAACGTTTACCCGAACTTCATGTTAACTAACCTCAATGTATAAATTTTATAGAATTATTACTATTAAAGTAACCTAACCTAACCTAACCCACTGCATTTTATGAGATGACGTATCGAGAAAGCTCGAAAATTGCACGGTTTCATTTTTATGACAAGTTAAATTATGACAAAAAAATTTGAACCGTAAATGGTAAACACTTGAAATTTTTAAAGATCAAAATGTATTGCAGTTTATTTATTCACAACACAAGATACAACAATATGATAGGAAACAAAATAAATAAAAACTACATAAATATACCAAACTATAAAAAACAACACCCTCTAAGAGGCCCTTCTGCGGCGTATTCCCCAACACACTGGCGGCATTACCTCAGTCAGAGAAATTCGCTGGGAGAGGTAAGCGCCAGCTCTGGGGTCTCCTGAGGTAAAAAATGAAAAAAAAATAGATAAAAATTCAAGAGAATTCTAAAATAAAACTGAAATAAGTAATGTAATTAATCATTTAGTTCTTTACTTCAGTTTAACAAGATTTAACAATTAAATAAATAAATAACTTCCCTGTTTTTTTAAATGCGTCGTGGTAAATATTTTACAATAATGCGCACCCCTTATTGCGTATTCGATTTACACTTAGCTGGTTTTTACATGGCAATCTATTTCAGGAGGTCGACTTTACGCATAGATCGATACCTGTGGTGAACCATACATAATAAGCTTATAGCAAACGCGTTGGGATGTGAATAAGGTGCTCCGCCGAACATGACATTTACCTGCATTTACCCTTTTATGGTAACTTTCATCCGTGAACTCATTGGCATCACTTTTTTTAACTCTTTTAACTTCTTTGCACCACGCGCCATATAAATCTGCCTAAAAGTTCATTACCTACTTGATGTTAGTCTTGACGCATTTTTGAGACACATTTTTTATGCGACGTCTTTACGTTACTCCCGGATTGTGTTCGAATCGCATAACGGTATAGTGCCTATTCAATTATTGGAATTATACCTTTATAGTTTTTGTAGTACTATTCGTGGCAATGAACTTCTAGGCAAAGTTAGGCGGCGGAAGGTATGGAGTATGGTATTAATTTAGGGGAGGCCTATGTCCAACAATGGACGACTTTATTGTAGCAACAATAAATTATTTGTTACTAACCATAACATCAAGCTTGTGTAACCTTCAGAGGGAGAAAACCAGCAAAACAAGTATAACACCAGAGTTATGTATTTCTCAAAGTTCACTTGTTGTAATCGAACAGAGTTTTTGCTTAGACTAGTTGTCGCTAGTTAACAATGCAGAAAAATTGCCCTCTCTGATCGGAGGCCCGTCTTATATAACTTTAGCTTGACTACCCCTTCCCTTCACAATGTCAGTGTTGCCATTATACAAAATTAAAATACATAGTGTTGCCATTATACAAAATTAAAATATAACTAAGCTATCTAGTATTTAACTAGTTATCTGTATTCACACAGAGATATGTGGTTGTTACAGTCGGCCATCCTCCCAGAAACGAGTCCTCTCGTTTATTAGGTACTAATCAATTATCTATTACAAACATCAAACATGAATTACACTTACATCAATGTGGAGTGCCACCGGCTAAATTACATAATTCTCGTATTATTATTGTTATTTACACAGAAAGTTTCAGTTCTGTATTTACTACAAATTATGATCAATGCAATACTAATTTAAGTTATACAGTCAATATTTGTATTATACAATTTATAATAATATTTATATAATTATATTATTATATACTTAAATTATATTAATATTTAATTAATTAAGCACTGAGGGGGTTGTTCTTGTGGTGCCTTTAAGTAACAAAAGTAGGTAACATCGAAATCCCCTTTTAAATGATTTATTTTAATGAATTAAGAACAATCACCTCCGTAATAATTCAACCATTTTCACATTTTAATTTATTTGATTCCTATATTGTAGTTCTATTCGTAGTTATAGGTGAAACCCCTAACTCTGAACATGTACAATCACCGCAGGTACCTATATAGTGCCATTGCAAATGGCGTTCATGATAACAGCTATGTGGTTACCTTAAATGAAAATTGGCCATCTCAAATGGCCAGTGGTCATCTCAAATGACAAATGGTGGTCATCTCAAATGACAAATGGTGGTCATCTCAAATGACAAATGGTGGTCATCTCAAATGACAAATGGTAGTAATCTCAAATGACAAATGGTGGTCATCTCAAATGACAAATGGTAGCCATCTCAAATGGCAAGTGGTGGTCATCTCAAATGACAAATGGTAGCCATCTCAAATGGCAAGTGGTGGTCATCTCAAATGATCCACAGTTTACATATAATATAACCCAGCATCAACTCACAATAATCAATTAAATTTAAGCAATGCAATTAAATATATATATATATGTGATTTTAATAGACCAGTGAACGTGACCACTAACTGCTGTCTACGTCGCTAGTACCTGCACTAGACGAATAATCAGCACCATAACTTAGCCAGGGAAATACTTTATCAGTTGAAACTATGCCTTCATAACGCCTACCCTTTTTGGTCAGTGGTGTATCCTCAACTAGAAGTCTATCATGAGGCAGTACCTTCTTGATCCTGTATGGGCCTTGACATCTAGGCTCTAGTTTTTTTGATTGCCCGGATCTTGAAGGTATGGCCCTAATGATTCTTACGAGATCACCTTCGTTATACTTTGTCGTAGGCTTTCTACGACGATCATATCGCTTTTTGTTAACCTCTTGATTTTTAACAATAGCTTCACTAGCAGTTTTTCTAACGTCAGCTAAAGGTTTATCGATAGTACCTCTACCTACATCGTCTACGACCTGATTTAAAACTCCCTGTGTTGCACTGGCCACCTTTTTCCCGAAGAGTAATTCCGTAGGGGTTAGCTTAGTTACTTCATGCACCGTTGTGTTTATGCCTATTTGGACCTCCGGCACGTAGGTGTCCCATGAGTCTTGACTTTTATCATGAGTCATGGCACCAAGAGCAGCTAAAATTGTCCGATTATATCGTTCCACCTGACCATTTGCACGTGGCGTGGACACCGCATTTAGTATGTGCTTAACCCCTAAAGATCCTATAAAAGATTTGAATCTTTTACTCGTGAAGCTAGTACCTCTATCGGTAATAAGGCGCGTTGGAGTGCCGAATAGGGAAAATAAGTTGCGTAACGCTTTGATGCTTTCTTTTGTCTTGGTGGTACGAACTGGTGTCAAATTAACATATTTTGTGAATGCATCTACTATCACCAATATGTATGCGTTTTTCTTTTTGCTACGTACAAATGGTCCAAGGTGATCGGCATGTATGGTATGGAACGGGACTTCTACTTTCGGGATAGGATGCAATGTGCCTTCTCTTGGACCTGCAGGTAATTTATGATGGGCGCAACCTAAACATGAGGAAACATACTTTTTTATAAACCTACGCATCTTAGGAAACCAAAAGAATGCACGAATCCTGTCCAAGGTTTTCTGGAAACCAAAGTGGCCTACGTCGTCATGGTTGGATTTTAACAACTGCCAGCGAACCCCTCTTGGTACCACCCAGCGTTCAGTTTTCTCGTCGATAACCCTAAACACCCGACCGTGCTTGAGCCTAAAGTCTCTATAAATCGACGCGATTTTGACTGTTTGAGTGTCTTCCAGAACCTCCTTAATACGCCTGATTTCGGAATCTCCAGATTGCACCGTCGTGATCCAATCTTCGGTATTTATATTGAGTATGTCAAGAATACGATTGTCATCCGAGTCACCAGGGATAGGATTCCTGCTCAGACAGTCTACGTGAGACATCCTTTCCCCGGGACGATATTCTATCTTGCAGTCGTATTCGAGGAACTGTATCCACCACCGAGATATCCGTGGTACGAGGTCCCTCTTCGTGAAT
This sequence comes from Choristoneura fumiferana, assembly GCF_025370935.1. Taxonomy (NCBI): domain Eukaryota; kingdom Metazoa; phylum Arthropoda; class Insecta; order Lepidoptera; family Tortricidae; genus Choristoneura; species Choristoneura fumiferana. The sequence goes on from NC_133483.1 coordinate 19,400,725, forward strand.
GTAGAGCGTAAGGCATGACAGTCTGTGTAGATCGTAAATTTTATACCTAGCAAGTAGACTCTAAATTTATTTAATGAACTAATAACTGCCAATGTCTCCAACTCGAACGAGTGGAGTTTCTGTTCGTCTATGGTAGTCTGCCGGCTAAAATATGCAACTGGCTTGAATGGTTCAGATCCCTTCCTTTGTAGCAAAATCCCAGCGAGACCCACTTTGCTCGCATCAGTGTGGAGCTGTGTCTCCGCTGCGTGGTCATATAGCGCCAGCACGGGTCGTTGCATCAATGCTTGCTTCAAGGTGTTAAAAGCTCTAGATTCATTTTCGGTCCATTTCCAAGGTGTATCTTTCTTCAAAAGGTTCGTCAACGGCCTCGCTATAGAAGCAAAGTCCTTGACGAATCTTCTGAAGAAGCTTGCCAACCCGAGGAACCTTCGAACTTCATGTTGGTTCTTGGGGGTGTTAAATTTAGAAACTGCTACAGTTTTTTGTGACCCTGGTTTTATTTCACCACGACTGATTTCAAATCCTAAAAAATCTATGGTTTCCTTGAAGAAATGACACTTGTCTATTTTAAGCGTGAGCCCACTTTCCCGCAAGGCTACCAGAACTTCCTCTAGTCGGCCTAAGCCTTCGGCAATGGTTCTAGATGGGATTAAAATGTCATCCATGTACACAATGGAATGCTTTATTTGAGCTTTGGCAAGTACTTTGTGCATGACCCTTTGGAAGACGGCAGGGGCGTTTGCTAAGCCGAACGGCATACGATTGTATTCATATTGACCGTCCGGCGTAACAAAGGCTGTTTTTTCCTTCGACTCTTCGGCAATGGGTATCTGGTGATACCCTGATGCCAAATCAAGAGTCGTGAAGATGTTCTGACCCGATAGACGGTCTAAAAGGTCTTCTATCCTCGGCAACGGATAGTGATCCCTTTTAGTTTTGGCATTTAGCGCCCGATAGTCTACGCATAGACGCTTGTCGCCAGATTTCTTCTGCACTAAGACTATCGGGCTCGCATATGGAGAACTTGACTCTCGTACAATGCCGTACTCTAACATTTCATCAATCATCCCTTGAACGCTCTGCCTTTCGTGAAAAGACAACCTGTAAGGTCTGTACACGACCGGTTCAGAGTCTTTCAGCTGGATCACCAGTTGGGTTTCGTTGGTATAGCCCAAATCATGCATACCCCAAGAAAAACAGGTTTTGTATTTAGCTAGCAACTCATCTAGCAGTCTTCTTTCATCTATAGTTACACTATCGCCGCAATTTACTGAGAACTCAGGTGAAGGGAGTTTGTCCCGTACTACTAAATTAACTAATAATTCTTTTGAAATGATCCTTGCGCGTGTTATTAAGGAATTTTCATCAAAAACCACTGGTTTTGTTCCCAAACTATGGATCAATACATTACATTCACCTTGGGCGAGCTTATATTCACCTGGCAGCAGATAGTACTCAGAGCCTGGATAACCTCGAACGGAACCGGGGATATAAATGTTCCCATTGTCTACAAGCGTTGTTTTTACGCGGACAGATTGGAAAGCGCCTACTGGAATGGTAACATTGCTCAAAGACAATAGAGGAATTTTTTTGTGTTTGTCCTCGTCATTCTTCTCGATTAAAAGTTCATTTGCTGTTTTAACGATACGCAAATTTGGACGCTCGCTAAATGTGTGCCCTAATAGTACAGGGAAGTTCATAATATCATCATCTACTATGAACGCTTGGACTTCCTCCTCAACTATCCCTTGTACTTCAATTGTAACATGCGTAGTACCTATAGGCAAATAAGGTACGTTGCCTAAGCCACGTAAGTAGGGACCTGTCACTGCAACCCAGCGTAATCCTACTTTCTCGGCCGTAGATCGCTGAATCAGCGTTGCCTCACTACCCAGGTCTAACTGACTAAGGATATTTTTGTTGTTAAGCTTTATTGGCAACCTGTACTTACTATTAGTATTATGAACTTCCGTGCTGCAGTTAGCCTCTTTAACCCCTCCGTAGTTTCCTACAACTCGATCTGATTCAGAGTCCACGAATACCTTTAAGACGTTCTTTTCTTTGTTATCTGAAGGATTTGCATTTTTCTTTCTACATTCTGATTCAGTATGTCCTATGAAATGACAATGTGTGCACTTCAAAAGCGGCTTCGGACATTTAAAGCTAGAGTGTCCTTTTTGTTTGCAATTAAAACAAGTCACTTGGTGGTGATTCAAAGGGTTCTGGTTTGGTTTCGATGAGCTGGGTTGATCGATATTCTTAGCACGAGCGTTCTGATTATAAGTAGGAACACGTTTATCTCTGTTGATGTTCCTGTCAAAATTGTTACGTACGGTCTTAAAGAATTCTAAAACATCTTCAGGTTTTTCAAACTTCGCGGCCTGAGCCCCAACCCTGACACCTCTATCGTCAACCCCGTGTACGACGCAATCCACAGCATTTTTACCGAAAATTCTGCAGCGATTCAGTAGGTTAATTTTATCGAAATAATATAGTTCTAACGATTCTCCAAACCGAGCTCGCTTGTTTAGCATCTCGGTCAGAAGCTCTGCATAATTTTCGGTAGACGGGAAGGATTCCTCCAGAAGAGTTTTCCACTCCGTCCATGAACGCTTGATCGATGGTAAGCCCTGGTACCAAACTTTCGCCAGCCCTACTAGCTTAGGGAGTGCATAGTGTATGACCTGCCTATCTGTCCAACCATAGATCTCTGCACACTCATCTACTTTACCTAACCATGTAGTTATAGTCTGCTCTTTCATTAATGGATCAAATTCTGGAATAACGTTGTTCATTGCAGTAAAGGTTTCCCGCTCACTAGGTCTAGAGGTATTTTTCATTAATTTCAAAAATTCTTCAAAAAATACAGATGCTGAGTCATACCTTTGTCTCTCTTGTGAACGTCCACGCCTGCTTCTGGACGCGCCTCGTTGCTCGCGAGCTCGTAGACTAGATCTCTCGTGCTCAAGTTGACTTTCTAGGGCTGCAACTCGCCGTTTGTGAATTTCCAATTCCTCTTCCTTTTCACGTAGGTTTTGTAAACGACTACGGCTGCGTGAACGAGTTCGACGATCGCGTGAATCTCGGTCGGTACGACTGCGCCTAGCCGTGGTTCGCTCTGGAGTCCTGAGGTATCGAGATCTCAAAATTGTGCTTCTCGTGCGGCTGCGGCTACGCCGCTCGTTATCTGTTGCATCATCGAGATCCATCTCTGGAACTCGAAACGAAAAATCATTAATTACAACTATATCGATAATAAATGTTCGTTGGAAGAAATGAGGGCTATTTGGTTGTGTTGTACTAGTTCGCGCTAATAGTAGTTTGCTACACAGTGCTGAGTAATAATATAGTACCCATTCGCATTTGGTGAGCACAACATATATGCCAGATCAAATTCAACTCAAGTCAAGATACATTTTTTTTTTTTTTTTTTTTTTTTAATCATTACCCAGGTTTGTTGCAGTTTTAGGAACAGTTTCCATTAAAAGAATATGTCATGTAAGCCTATAAAAGCATATAAAATACCAATTAGCTATGATCAATCAAATATTAAATTATTGAGGGTGCTTACATAAGCCATAAATTTATTGGACTAAACGGGTACTTACTTAGTTCTTTCACTTTTTTTTTTTTTTGTTGGGGGTAGGATTATGATAATAAATAAGGTTGTAGTTTTATTATAATTCGTACATCAGAAGCAAATTTCTATAAATCCCTTTAAAAATGCGTGGTGTATGTATGTGTATACATCTCCAGAGGGTAGCCCTGGCAAGACGCGTGAAGTGTATATGTATGTACGCCTCCAGAGAGTAGCCCTGGCAAGACGTGTGCAGTATGTGAGTGCGTATGTACGTCTCCAGAGAGTAGCCCTGGCAAGACGCGTGCAGTATATGTTTATGTACGCCTCCAGAGAGTAGCCCTGGCAAGACGCGTGCAGTATATGTTTATGTACGTCTCCAGAGAGTAGCCCTGGCAAGACGCGTGCAGTATATGTTTATGTACGTCTCCAGAGAGTAGCCCTGGCAAGACGTGTGCAGTATATGTTTATGTACGCCTCCAGAGAGTAGCCCTGGCAAGACGCGTGCAGTATAATTATGTGTATGTACTTTATTTGAAATTAAATAACTAAATTAAGATGCACTACTAGGAAACAAAGGAAAATAAAAAATTACGTACCTTTTGTGAGCGTATTTATCCCACTTCTGAAGGTTGTAACCTTCAGAGGGAGAAAACCAGCAAAACAAGTATAACACCAGAGTTATTTATTTCTCAAAGTTCACTTGTTGTAATCGAACAGAGTTTTTGCTTAGACTAGTTATCGCTAGTTAACAATGCAGAAAAATTGCCCTCTCTGATCGGAGGCCCGTCTTATATAACTTTAGCTTGACTACCCCTTCCCTTCACAATGTCAGTGTTGCCATTATACAAAATTAAAATACATAGTGTTGCCATTATACAAAATTAAAATATAACTAAGCTATCTAGGATTTAACTAGTTATCTGTATTCACACAGAGATATATGGTTGTTACACTTGAAAATCATTAATTATTCATAATCATTATTTAAAAAATCAACCAAGTGCGAGGCAGACTCGCCCGCCAAGGGTTCCGTACAAATTTGTAAGTGTTTACGAATATGCAAAACAGCATTCTCAGGCGCGCGAGCGGTAATCTAAATAATCTGATGAAAGAGATGGCCATTGAAACATTTAACTGTAACATTCCATCCGTGAGGCGAAGATTGGCAATGAGGTTCTTTGATTGAGCGCGCCGTTGGTATGTACCTACTTTAGATATTTTAAGTAATTTTTAAGCTCAAGTTTTCGCTTACTCTTTCTTGGGGTAGTGAAGTAATAACCCAATATAAATATTAGTACTAACTGCGGAATCACCGTATTTAACTTTGTTGCATATTTGTTTAAAGGAAATTAGTACTATATGTTGTGGTGAAGAGTGTACAGAACAACATAGGAATAATTAGGCTTCAACATGTAAACTGTAGCTATCTGTCGAGATCCTGTAATTGGGTCTGTGTTGCTATTCCCACTACATATATTGTGTTTTTAGCTGTTGTTTCTCCTTAAATATGTAAATATTCAGTGTTAGCTAAGCCCCTAGCAAAATGTAGGTACGCAGTGTGGGGACATTTTAGATCGTTACGAGTAAGTAAATGTATAGACAAAAATTAAGATTTACAGACTTTTCTTACTACTTGTGCTATGAAAACTACCTTCATACTAAATTTCGAGGTTCTTAGACAACCGAAAGTACCCTGTAGTAGTTTAGGTTTTTCGTTTACCTAGGCCAGTTTTTACGAAAACAGCTAGTTATTTTGAAAACTCCCAGAAATTTCCGAGAACTTTTTCAACTTTTTGCAACTTTCTGCAAACTTTCCGCAACTTGCACATCTGTAATCTTAACATAGGACGATATTTGTAATAAAACAAATCAAGTTTATCTTTACAAAACACACGAGTTCCTAAGACAATCAGTTCAATGACCTTTGATTCAAATATAGCAATTATCTAATAAGTTAGATTTGAACATTAATATATATAGAGGGCATAGAATGGACGGGTTTTAATTATTCGCATCGTTTACGTGTAAGCGAATATTCTTAGTCTAGTTTTATTCGCATTGACCAAAAGAAAAAACATGAGTAAAGTTTGCTTGAATTTCATATGCCATTATGTATCGTTTTCCATAATTTTCAATTGTCATAAGTTAATTTATCTCTGAAACAGCATTCACAATTGCTACTAAGCTAACCTAACCTGCATTCTATAAGATGACATTTCAAAAAACCTGATACCAGCTCGGTTCTAAATATTTTATGGCAAACGTTGGTATGGCAAGTGAAATTATAGCATATGAAATTATGGGAAACGAAATGGCTGTACATGCCCTACCCGCCCCGAAATATTTTCAGTTGAGGACATAAATATCTATACAGCCATAGCGTCAAATATATGCGACCTTACGCGGTTAGTGGCACATATTTTAATCATCATGGTAACGTACAGTCGAGGAAATTGAATCATGTACCAGGATAGAATCTTTTCATAATTAATTTTACTATGATTTACATATTTCGCAAATGATGTCAACATGACATTCTGTTGCACAAAGGTTTCCACCCTGGTACGTGATTTCATTTCCTCAGCTGTACATATTTATGCCCCTAACTGTAGAAATAAGCTTAATAAATAAGCTTAAAAGGTCTCTACCCATCACACCGTATCATACCATGACCGTAGTAGCAAGGTATCGGGCAAAATATATTCTTTTCACTTCTCATGCTCGTAAATTCCGTGTTTACATTATTTTTAATTTATATAAAACTATAAATCAACGAAAACAATCGAAATAGATCAATAAAATTTAAAATTTATAATTATATATGCATGAACAATAAAAGGTAGATAACATATACAGTAAGTGAACAATTGTTTCCACTGTTGCTATATCATTGCCTCGCCATCGAAGTGAAAAGTAGAGTGTAAAACTCGAGCCTTAAACCCATTTTCCTCTCGACGTGTCATCCACCCTCACCGTACCGGCTCGGGTGGCTATATGTCTTGGGTAAAATGGCTCGTTTTATACTCTTGTTGTACCTTATTGTATTGAAAACTATGAGACTATGCCCGATAGCACGTTTCCTAACCAACCGTCGCCATCGCGCGTCATGTATGCGCACATTCCGTTCCTGACACGTTCCTATTACAGTCACGGCACGCAACGCTGTAGTGGGCAGCGACCTTTAGGCTACTTCCGAAGTCCTTTCTACACAGGTTAGACCAGTCGCTGAGTAAGTGTGCGCAGGCGACGAATTCCACAGAAACAGGACGAACTGGATTCTTAATTATAAATATGCCATCACGTTTTTTGCGATAACTACACGTAAGTATTATGACATGACCATGATCTCAGCGTTTGTCGATTGTTTTTGTTTCTCTATTTTTAACCCCCGACGTAAAAGGAGGGGTGTTATACCCTCCTGAAGCCCACCATATAAATATTTAGAAAAAAAATGACAAAGCAATTAGAATCTAATTGTTTCGAGAATAAAGTCAAACTGCCGTCAAACTGGCATGGTGTAAAACAATAGAAAAACAAAATAATTTTTACTTTGTTACATTTTCATAGATTTCTTATTCCCTTGAACTTATTGTGTACATTCTATTGCACATTGGGCCGACCGAGGATAAGTTTGACTGTATGTCCGTCTGTTTGTTTATCAGTCTATGGCATCGTGTCTCTCAAACGGACCAATTTCGATGCGTTTTTTTTTACGTGAAAGCGAGTTTTTGCAATGGTTCTTAGCTATAATTAAAATGGTTCAGCCATTTTTTTAGATATTGAACTTTCAAATGACGAATTCGGGGTTTATATGCATACCTATACATAGACGTTTTCATATTTGAGCTGTCCTCAAAAAGTTGTTCACTTTTGTTTAGGAGTAACGTACGAGACGTTGCTCAGAGAATTAGTTCGCTGAAGTGGCGTTGGGCTGGCCACGTCTGTCGCAGGACCGATGAACGGTGGAGCAGACGAGTCCTCGAATGGAGACACGGACGGGAAAACGTAGTGTAGGGCGTCCTGAAGCACGGACGGACGACCTTAAGAGGGTCGCTGGCGACGGATGGATCCGAGGGGCTGAAGACAGAGTGTTGTGGCGCGCCATGGAAGAGCTTATGCTTTATGCTTATGCCACTAATGAGCACGCTCATGGACTGTTTACATTTGCTAGCAATAAGCATGCTAGTTTTGAGTATGCTCCTAAATAAGCATGCTCAAAACAAACACTCCTACAAACATGCCTTTTTATAAGTAGCATGCTCCTGTCAGTTCAATGTCAGTGTTGCCACGGCAGTTACCGTGCTCTACGGCTTTCAGGCCAAAAATCTCAAAAAACTACGGCCTACAGCTGCTAACCTGTAACGGCTTTTCGCAAATTCAACGGCAGTTAATTAATTAATAAATTCACTTTTAGTAACTTTTCTTTGCTTGCAACTCTCGTGGCACTACCAATATTAGAATGCTCATTAAGCAAACGCGTTAGCACTTGCTTATTACCTATCCCTCTTCCACCCCCTCATCCACTAGCATGCTCAATAGCAGAGCCTGCTATTGAGCCAGTAAAAAGCATGCTCGATAGTAGCATGTCTTGTTCACACATGCTAGTAGGTAGCATTTTCTCGACAGTAGCATGCTCTCGTGTTACTAACGAGCATGTGTTGAGGGGCCTATGTCCAGCAGTGGACTGCTGTAGGCTGATGATGATGATGTGGAACGAAACGTATGTCTGATCGGTGTATAGCAAAACCAAATTTCGAAGTGAAAGACGTTCAAACAAATGTTTAGTCTACATGAGGTAAGCCTAAAAGCATTTGTGAAAAAGTGGTTACAAGTAAATTCGAATGCGGCTATGTTTGTTTTCATCTCGTTATAATTTCTCTGTTCTTCTTGTTTTTTTTCTCTTCTTTCTGCTAATTATTTATGTTTTTTGCTTGGTAACAGTCTTGTTATTTGGAATAGCATGTTCAATTAAAAGCGACATAAGATTGAAATAAAAATAGAAGACGTTTCGCTCATTTCGTGTTCGACTTCGCTCCAGGTACGTAGGTATAGCGTACAAGATAGTTAAGTCAGTAAAACACAATATGTGTTTTCGGTAGAAAATCCGCCCCTCTGTTTCTTATAAATTAAGAGATTTAGGGGCTGTTTCACCATCCATTGATTAGTGTTAACTGGCGGTTAGGTGTGATGCCGTCTCTATTTGTTTTGTTAGAATAGACGGAGACGGCATCAACACTAATCAATGGATGGTGAAACAGCCCCTTAGAGGTATATTTCACATAGACCGAACTACCATAAACACTACAACTTTTTACCCGACTGCGAAGAAGGAGAGTTATGTGTTTGACCCAAATGTATGTATGTACGTATGTCTATTCCTATGTTCTCTCGTAACTACTCATCGGCTGAACCGATTTTGATAAATGATACGTCATTGGATTCGTCTTGATGACGCGAGTCACATGAAATTCTTGGGTAGGTACTGTGTGACTGGGTACATGAAATTCTTGAAAAATCAAAATGGCGATGAATGAAAAATTTTTGGCGCCAAATTGTGAGTTTTCAAAATGTTTTTTCTTCAAACCTATCGAGTAGGATATTGCCAAGTGATAGGTCAAGTACGAGTCTGACTCACGTACAAAAGGTTCCGTATCATTATCTATACAACATTAGACATTAGCAAAAAACGGCAAAACAATCACGTTTGTTGTACGAGTATGGGAGCCTCACTTAAATATTATTATATTCTGTTTTTAGTATTCTGTTGTTACAGCGGCCACAGTAATACATAACCTGTGAAAATTTCAAGTGTCTAACTATTACGACTCAAGAGATAGAGCCCTGTGCCAGACCGACGGACAGACAGACAGCGGAGTCTCAGTAATAGGGTTCCGTTTGCACCCTTTGGGTACGGAACCCTAAAAAGAGGTAAACGTTTATGCTTGAAGTAAACCGCAAATGCCTCTTTTACATGTCACTTTTTTAAGCTACCAGCGCTTTCTGAAAGACCATCATTGGCAAGAAGAACGCGCCACAAGAAACTTTTGCAGAAAGTCATTTATTTATGATTTTGTTACCAAGATTCTAATGTATCCCTTATCCATATAATGCAGCGAGTTAACAGCCGCGCAGCTGCAACGAATGGTGCAGAGGACCATAAAGTAAATGCGGTCACACGGCACAACTTGCAATCTGTAATTACGGCACCACTACCGTAAGCTATTTATTATCTGCGGCTTTGCCCGCCTGAAACAAATCTAGAATGAAAATACAAACTGAAATATAGATGCACAGAAAAACCAGAAAAATAAGACCAGCACTGGGAATCGAACCCAGGTCCTCGGTATTCCGTGCCGCGTGCTATACCGCTACACCACTGCTGGACAATGGCACAGACACGAATTTCCCCTATGCACCACATATCTCAGCTTGTTTGTTTCTTATTAGCCACTTAAGCTAGCGACATCTATACCTACCGTAGCCCTCATCGAGAAACTTTCGGCATTCCATTGGAACTAACCGCTCACCCGGACAAGAGATATCGTTATTAAGCAAACAAATTAAGATTGGTTTTTCTGAAATCTTTTTGTATTTTATATTTCAATTCCATGAACTAAAATAATTTCCTTGCTCACCCGCGACCTTACGATAGCTAAGCTTATGCAAAATATGCGTGTTCATGCAGTTCCTCCACCTCCACACTGTAAGAACACACACAAATCAACAAACCCATCTATCACCACCACACTACACTGACGCGTTTCGAACTCAACCAGAGCTCATCTTCAGAGTGACACAACCGTACACCATGCTACCAGTTGTAACAACTAGTACCAGTCTAACAACTGGTAGCATGGTGTACGGTTGTGTCACTCTGAAGATGAGCTCTGGTTGAGTTCGAAACGCATCAGTGTAGTGTGGTGGTGGTGATAGATGGGTTTGTGTGATTTGTGTGTGTTCTTACAGTGTGGAGGTGGAGGAACTGCATGAACACGCATATTTTGCATAAGCTTAGCTATCGTAAGGTCGCGGGTGAGCAAGGAAATTATTTTAGTTCATTGATATGGACCTCCGCAAAGTAACGCCTGATTCAATAAATTATTTCAATTCCAAATTTTTACTTTTACGGTCATCCCGTAAAAAATAAATTGAAAATACAACCGTAAAACCGGGATGACCGTAAAAGTAAAAATTTGGAATTGAAATAAAAAATACAAAAAGATTCCAGAAAAACCAATCTTAATTTTACAAAAATCCTACGAGATTTGAATAAATTCCTCCATCATCATCACATCAGCTGTTGGACATAAATATAAGGCAAATGAAATTCGGGCAAACGATAGAGAACGTTTACTTTTTATTCTGGTTTGATGGGGATACAAATAAAAAGTTTTTGGTAAAAATTTCATTTTTAATACAAGATTTTTTTGCTGACTGTACTTTTTGTTGGCCGTACTTGCATTGTCACCGAAAATTGTAATTTTGCATACCAAATTTCAAGTCGATGCTATTAACCGTTGAAGAGTTCCGTCCTGCGGAGACGATCCTGGCCGGACTACCAAGATGTCACTACCAGATCATTGTATTGTCACGCAATTTACATAAGTATGCCCTTTAGTATGCCGAATTTCAAGATAATCCGACTTCTAAAAGTAGGTCAAATTTAACTTGCAAGATGCATTACTGTAACTGTACATTGCAAGTTAGTAATAAGTCTAAAAAGCTTATAAAAAAAATAACCAAGTGCGGGTAGTTCGAAATACGAGTGCCGGTACTTGGTGATCAAGTGCGGGTAATTCGAAGGACTCGCGCTGCTAGGCGGACTTGACACCCCACGCTTCAGTCTACTCGTGACCACGGCGTAGTAATGTCGAGATAAATTATTCGTGTGTTTTAGCGTGATTAGTCCCGTTTATGGTATTTTGACTATGAGTAAAAATCACGAAAGTTTAAAACGTTATATTCTGGAGAACCCTAAAAGTTGATACAATTGTGACCCTTAGTGTTCATGCATCTTTAATTTCCAATGCATAGTACAGTTCACTAGAACAGCAGGGGCTGGGAACCAGTAAACTACTAACATATTCTATTGTAGCAAAGCAGTGCCGAAGTTGAGGGAAATTTCAGTTTTTCATCTTAGCTCCGAAGTAAACATTGTGAAAGCTGAAATCTAGAACAAACTCTAGATTGTAAAAAGTATGAGTATCATCACAATATAAATGCAGACAAAATACTTACAAGCTGTAGCCAACGCATCATGCTAAGTTTGATAATTTGTTTGTTTCTGTGTTTTTCTTTGTAAAACCTTAATATCTTTTATTATATGTTCAGAAACGACTATCAAATGGCCTTTATTAAGAAACCTGGTATCTGCGGGTGCATCTTAATGTTCACATTAAAGTACAGTGCATCTTAATGTTTACATTAAAGTATCGGTAATACTTTTTTTTACAATGCATATCTGTACATATTGTAGAAAACTTATGACATGCATGTAGACAATAATAATTATTATAAATAAAACTTTAGTTTTTTATTATCTGTTTTATTTAAGCTTTGGTAAGTACTTCAAACTAGTTATCAGTAACACTAACTTAAAAATACAGGCCATATCTGAACATATTATAGAAAACTTATGATATGCATGTAGATAAAGTTATGTATGCGGCTATACATTAATTAAGCATTATGCACCAGCCACATAAATAACTATTCAGTGGTCATGTATTCCTGTGAATTATTTTTAACACAAATTTTCATAAAAGATGGCTTCATTTATTTCATGAAAACCAAATACTATAACCCAAATTGTGGTCTACCCTAAAGTTTTTATCATCAACCGGAAGACGTCCACTGTTAAACAAGGCCTCCCCCCTTAGAACGCCACAAGCACAACTAACGAAAACTCGCTACTTGCATCCACCGATTGCCCAGCGATGTTTCTCGCGGTGTTATCAATCCATCATGTGTATCAGGGGTCCGCAGTAGGTCAGTCTGTAAACATATTTATTAGGAACTTTCCAAAACTATTTTTTCACTGAGGTCCGTGGAATTGTTCAAATTGTGAAAGTGGTCCATGACTGCAAAAAGTTTGAGAAACCCTGATCTAGTGGGAGTCCTACTGACTCTTCGCTCCGGTTCGTGGTCGCCACTGGAGGTCCTTTCTCCCTCAATGGTTATCTGTCCTTCGAGCTCACCCATTGCCACTTATAAAAATAGCATATCAAGAAATGTCTGCAGAATTTGAAGTGTTGGTCTGTTAGTCAGTCTGCCCGTCATGGTATTATTTAGAGTATAGCAGATTATCAAATTTTTAAAAAAATTTGTCAGCAATTTTAAGCGAATTCACCACATGTCACCAAAATTAAGAATAAGTATGTGAACTTAACTTTTTTTTACTTATAACCGACTGCGGTTGAACCCTATCTCATCTGATGTTAAGTGATGATGAGGAGAAAGGTTTCACTGGTTCAGTAACAGCGTTCACTCTAGCTTTGAATAGCCCTAGAATTTAAAATAAACTAAGTGACATACTCGAATTGCGTTTTATATCTTTATTTATATTATATTATGCGACAGAATGTGGCCTCGGCATTACAGAGTACCATTTAAAATTAAAGTTATTATTAATTTAAACTGGGGCACTCAAAGAGGAAGGCTACTGCAGTTGCATCGATTAATTAAATAATTACAGGGCTTTTAAAATAGGACACGACATTTATCTCGTAAAGAAAAGCACTTTTATTGCTTTAATATCGTAAGTTCTGTTATTATTTAAGATACAGGAATAGATAACCTATGGGGGAGAAAGGTTTTTTAACCATGTTCGGGAAAGCGAAGCTTTGGCACTGGTGACTGGCCTCTGACTAGGTGAACCGACGGGTGTGCTGTGCAAGTGGCAAGTTATCGTTCAGTGATTGAAGATGATAATGATAAATATAAATCCTACTAATATTATAAATGCGAAAGTTTGTGAGTGAGTGAGTGAGTGAGTATGTTTGTGACTCCATAACGCTGAAACGGCTAAACGGAGTTGGGTGAAATTTGGTATGTAGATAGTTGCACATTTGGAGTACAACATAGGCTACTTTTATTCCGATATTCCCAAGGAATAGGGATAAAATCTGGAAACAACAACCGCTGGGCTTAGAGTCATGAAATTTGATATGATTGTTTTTAATGAAACGTCAATGAAAACCACGATTTAGTTTCGCGAATTCCAATTTAAAAAATCCCGAATTTCAAATCAGCTGCTTGGATGGATCTAATGATATACTTTGTGCGAGCGAAGCCGCGTGTAAACACCATTACTAAATAAATAATGCAAGCATTGTTATTAAGTGCATTTTCCCAGAATTGATGTCACTTCTTTTTAGGGTTCATACCTTTAAATCAAAACCCTTTTTATCCCGAAATTTCCCGAAATTTCAAATCAGCTGCTTGGATCTAATGATATACTTGTGCGAGCGAAGCCGCGGGTAAACACCAGTACTAAATAAATAATGCAAGGAATAGACATTGTTATTAAGTGCATTTTCTTCCAGAATTGATGTCACTTCTTTTTAGGGTTCCATACCTCGAAAGGAAAAAAACGGAACCAGGATACAGGATCACTTTGTTGTCCGTCCTTCCGTCTGTTAATACCCTTTTTCTCAGGAACGCATGGAGGCATCAAGCTGAAATTTATATTATTATTCTCCTGTCCC